>NW_007483888.1:0-293 GCF_000475195.1 Diaphorina citri
CTGTAAAAACATGCATTAGTAATAAATTTCAGCAGAAAAAGAGGTAGGAAGGAAGAAGAGAAGAAGAGGAAGGAAGAGGAGAAGAAGAGGAAGGATGAGGAAAAACAGGAAATAGGAAAAGAAGGAGGATGAGGAGGAGGAGAAGAAGAAGAAGAAGAAGAAGGGGGACAAGATGCAGAAAGAGAAAAAAAAGAGGAGGAGGAGGAGGAGGAGGAGAAGTAAGGAGAAAGAGAACAAGGGGGAGAAAAAGAAGAAGAAGAAGAAGAAGAAGGATGAAAGGAAGGAGAAGAATG
>NW_007483889.1:0-293 GCF_000475195.1 Diaphorina citri
AAATATTACTGCCGACCAGTGGCGTATCGATTGTTTTACCGAAATTCAAGATATTTCAGGTTTCGATAACTTTTTGAGTAAGTGAGCCCTAAATGAACCTGTGACCTTTGAATAAGGTGTCCATGAATAAACCTCAGCTTTCAACCGTCAGCTAAATAGGCCTTGAACACCATCAAAGGTTCACTAGGAATCAACTAATATTCGACTTTCTCGGAGTTAATATTCAACCCTTGCGTTTTGTAAGCTAACTTGGACAATCTTCACTGTCCGAGAATTTCTTTTGAGTTTTGGCG
>NW_007483890.1:0-293 GCF_000475195.1 Diaphorina citri
TGGAAAATTGGAAATGCAAACCTAATTGTATTTTTACAAATCTATAGACATTTAATTTCATAATTTCATTTCAATCTTCTCTCCCAGCCAAACTCTTAAGATGTGAAAAAAATCGTGTCGTGTGAAGTGGGAACACTCTCATTCAAATTGCATTGCCTACTGAACATTCGGAAAAAAAATCGGATAAAACTCCCAAGTGGAAACGGGCCCTTATCGCTCGAAAAAAGAGTCCTCACAATTTTACTCGAGAAATTCGTACATTAATTTCACAAAGTAAATTGTCAGAGACTATT
>NW_007483891.1:0-293 GCF_000475195.1 Diaphorina citri
GTGAACAGTAGAAGTAGAAATTATTGAGACAAAGATCCTACTAGCAGTAGCAGTTTAGTGAACAGTAGAAGTAGAAATTACCGAGACAAAGATCCTACTAGCAGTAGCAGTTCAGTGAACAGTAGAAGTAGAAATTACTGAGACAAAGATCCTACTAGCAGTAGCAGTTTAGTGAACAGTAGAAGTAGAAATTACTGAGACAAAGATCCTACTACCAGTAGCAGTTCAGTGAACAGTAGAAGTAGAAATTATTGAGACAAAGATCCTACTAGCAGTAGCAGTTTAGTGAACAG
>NW_007483892.1:0-293 GCF_000475195.1 Diaphorina citri
GACCTGACGACAGGCACTACTGATCAGGTCTGCCTGATAGTTTGTGTGTGTTCTCATCAGGTAGAACGGTCTTGGCTGGCCCAAGACTGTTTGAAAGACCTAGGTCGGAAGTTTTTCCGCCATACATGTTCCGACTATCCGCACTATCCAATCCCCTGGTACCATTGACATCAGGACTTTTTTGCAGGCTATTGAGGAACAAGCAGACTATTAAGAAAACCTTTGGAGCTTAATGAAATTGTGAACAGGACATTCAAAATTCAATATCGCAATCAAATCGTATTTTTCCATAG
>NW_007483893.1:0-293 GCF_000475195.1 Diaphorina citri
GGTTTCGGTTTGTCGGGCTGAGTGACTCCGCCAACGCCACAGCCTTGGGACTTGGAGTTATCGTCTGGAAACGGAGAGAATTTTTGAGTGAATGAGGGTGGTTGTGTCGAACGCCAGGGCCGTATCCAGGATTTTGTCGAAGGGGGGCCCGTGGGTCCAAATTTCTGGAGTCTGGCCCACAGTACAAGAGAAAAATGAAGCTCGAGCCTCCCCCCTCCCCTTTAATACGGCCCTGTGAAACGCCGATAAGAATTTGAGTAAATGAATTTCGACAAGACTATCTTTCTCGGACA
>NW_007483894.1:0-293 GCF_000475195.1 Diaphorina citri
ATTGGGAAGTTCAATTTTGAACTCCCCCTCAGCCAACACAAGTCTCAGACCTTAGTGTTAAATACTTTTTGAGGGAATTTCCTTGTTCCTAGTTCCCTCATAGTCAAATCATGTACCAAATCAAGCTCCTCCTAAATTGTCATCAATGGGCATGTTGATTCTTTGAGGATCATCTGTAATAGCATTGACCCATTCTTTGACATTGATACACTGCATGCACCTCAATGTAACATTGTCGGTGTGCATTTTGATGTCATTGTAAATCCTTCCGGCCCTTTTATTTATTCATAGTA
>NW_007483895.1:0-293 GCF_000475195.1 Diaphorina citri
GGGTCGGTGTTAGCTTCAATTTGGTGTTACCTTGTTTTATCCGATCCGATGACTCTTTTTTTTTTAATACACGGATATCGTATATCGTATCCATTTTTATAAAACGCGAAATGTTTTGCCTATCTAAATTACCTATCTAAGATCACACTCTTCCATTATGCATCCCTTTCTGAAGTCTTCCTCCACCTTATCTCATCTAAACATCCAATTTGGTCTGCCTGTCTTACCGATATAGGCATTTCTTAATTTTCTTACAACCTGTTAATCAAATTTCCAAAGGTATATTTCCTAGC
>NW_007483896.1:0-293 GCF_000475195.1 Diaphorina citri
TCTTCCTTCTCTCTTCGCTTTCGGGACGATAAGACCATAGCAGTTACAGTTCCCTCTATCAAACCATTCAAAAAAAAATCATGAATTACATATTTGTGGTATAGCGAGCTTTTTCACAACTTTTGTGGACAGTACAGAATTACCAAGTGCCTCCTTTACTGATAATTCCCATTTTCCAGCAATCTTTTTACACTGATAATGCCACAACTTGTCTCGCTATTCAATTAAAGTAACCACTCAACTGTCCTCACGAGGCTGAGTGCACGCCGAACTACAAGTACAGAGCCGAAAAA
>NW_007483897.1:0-293 GCF_000475195.1 Diaphorina citri
GGAATAGAGGAGGATATATTAAAGTCCCGTTAACACTTCTCGTTCGGAAAAAAATCGTGTCGTGTGTAGTGGGAATTTAATTACATTACCTACAAGCCATTAGAAAAACCGAGTGGTCAAGAGCACTGAATCTCGACCGGAAACTGTCTAAACTTTTGGTCTTTTTTTACTAACGAAAGTAATATGAAAATACTCGAAATACCCTGTGATGTACAATGTACATTCCTTTGGCTTTTAATAATCATCTAAACTTTATTATTGGCAACTTGAGTTGCCATGTTGCCAATAATAAA
>NW_007483898.1:0-293 GCF_000475195.1 Diaphorina citri
CAGTCCAGTCAGACTGTCGAAGTAAATGGACTTTTCAGTCTCATTCTGGCAGTATAAACAGGGTAAATTATATGTATTGATTTCTATACAGATAGCTTGACAGCAGTAAGTAAATGACTCTGGGTACATATGCAAGAATACCTCACTTAAATCAGCACTTGAGCTATAGGTATTGATACCTACATCATTACAATGTCACTCACTATAAAAAAAAATAGGTAATCATCTGGATGGATGACTCTGAACTTACTTAGATTACTTAGGCCGACCACTCACTATCAGGTAGACCTGAC
>NW_007483899.1:0-293 GCF_000475195.1 Diaphorina citri
TTATTATTATTATTATTATTATTCTACAAAGCCTGTTCCAGTCGTTTTACTCAAAAAGGACCTTAGTAAAATTAGGCTCCTCTTAAATAAATCTGTTCAATCACAATTAATAGGAAATTTCTACTAATGACCGTAAAAAGACGAAAAAAGATATCTGTTGAACTCTTGACTCCAAAGGATCTACTTAAATATGGACCGAACACAAATGTAAGCCATTAACCAAATGATTCAATGAATCAATCTGACAGCGAGGAATCAAGGAGAATATTGTGCGAAATTGTGGAATCCGGTGT
>NW_007483900.1:0-293 GCF_000475195.1 Diaphorina citri
AATCACCAAAGTTAATTCACGGCGAGCGGGGCTGGTATCTAGACGGGTGACGGTCTGGGACAACACGTGCTGGCTTCACCCGCCCCACTCAGGCCGGATGAGGTATTTCAGGCAATGATGATCGGCTATAGCGTGGAGTGTGATTCAACCTCAGTGGTTGGTGGTTAGCACGGTGGATTTTGGAGGTCGAGTACAATAAGTCAAGTCATAAAATTTGGAGTAGGTAGTGTATTAAGTGGGGAACGACATTTGTGCTTAACGCAACTGAGGTTGTCTCGTTTGTCAATATGTAT
>NW_007483901.1:0-293 GCF_000475195.1 Diaphorina citri
TGAATATTTAATTCAAAAAATAAAAAAAGGCTCCATTAAAGCCCCCAATGTGAGCCTGAATTTGAAATGCTCTAAAAACTCATCGAGTGTATCAGGGGGGAGATCTTGGGATGATAAAATATAAAAACTGGGGCCCCCAGTGAGTTTGGGCAGGGAGACCTGATGGTGCTATTTTTGAATTTTAACTCCTCCAACGCTTAACATACGAGTATAGGAGACTATATTTTACATTTAACAGATAGGGTTCCTATTTTTTAATAAATAGGGTAGGTAGCATGAATAAATGAACATTC
>NW_007483902.1:0-293 GCF_000475195.1 Diaphorina citri
AATCCCAATGTGCCCTGTAAACAAACAAATATTAGGTAACATGATCTCCTTATTTTGTTAGTTTTTGGTTTCAACTAAATACACATCTAAATATTGGTTATGTGAAATGATTTAACAGGTATTGAATGACACCAGATTTAATGAGTTGGTGTTTTATATTGCAAGCCTTTACAGCACTTTTTTAAGGCCTGTGCAATAAATATTTCAGTTTCTCTCTCTTTCCAAGAGTTACCTAATGAGATTTTAGAAGAAATAGAAAGTAAAAATAATAAGTAAGAGACCTACCAAAACCT
>NW_007483903.1:0-293 GCF_000475195.1 Diaphorina citri
TGGTAGTTACCATTGTGTATGTCCCCCTGGTCATGAGTTAGCCCCTGATAAACAATCCTGCAAAGGTAAGTAATTCCCCAAATTGAATTCATATAAAAATAATATTTTCATCAAGACAAATTCGATTAGGCAGAAAGCTTTTTTTTTAAAAAGGTTTGACAGAGGGAGCTGTAACTGCTATGGTCTTATCGTCCCGAAATCGAAGAGAGAAGACTGGATAGGAGAAAGCCAGCCGTTCCGAGAACGAACATTATCCCATCAGGATAAAATCCGCCCCGGGCGGAATCGAACCC
>NW_007483904.1:0-293 GCF_000475195.1 Diaphorina citri
ATACGGCCCTGCTACTTAGGTAATTACTGCTCGTACCTATGTATGTACGTATACTTATTTATATACGTCTTTATATAGGTACCTTGATATTGGATATTGAGAAGATGAGAACATGGCCTACTCGCCTCTCAAGTCCCAGGTTACCAATTCGTATCCCTGTCCGTGCAAACTTAACTGTCTCAAAATATCTTGTATATAATTTATGAACTATTTGGGGACATCTCACAAGATTACTAAGGGCTTTTTTTAAAAGAGAGAGAGAGGTGTCATAGAGGGAACGGTGCAACCAATGC
>NW_007483905.1:0-293 GCF_000475195.1 Diaphorina citri
AAATTCTGTTCTTGGAACGGCTGGCTTTATCCTAACCTATCCTGTTCTCTCTTTAATTTTGGGAATATAAGGCTTTCATTGTTACAGAGGTATTTAAGTGGTAATATTAGAAAACAGAGAGTCAAACTGGATGATTATAATCTGGTCTACCTACTCCTTGTTTATAGTCCCCAGCCAGACTAAGCTTTTCTACTCCTTGTCTAAAGTTCCCCAGCCAGACTAAGCTGGTCTACCCCCTGTCTAAAGTCCCCCAGCCAGACTAAGCTGGTCTACTCCTTGTCTAAAGTCCCCCA
>NW_007483906.1:0-293 GCF_000475195.1 Diaphorina citri
AACCTTAGCCGTTACAGTTCCCTCTGTCAAACCTTTTTTTTTTTCTTCTTCTTCTTTTCTTTTAAAGTGCTTTCACACTACGTACAGTAGGTCGTTCGCGCTACAGTGTCTTTAAATCCCTTAAAATTTGCAAATCTTTCTCTTCCCAGGTAACCATGGCAACAGGGCCCGCCCCTCCGTCCCCATCCACATTGAGCAGAACAAAATCTACGAACGAGAGACAGAGAAAGACATGAACACATTCACCATTCCCTCTCTCTCCTTCTTCAACTGTGACAACGTCTATGAGGAAG
>NW_007483907.1:0-293 GCF_000475195.1 Diaphorina citri
GAAGCGATCTCGCCGGCAAGTTGCCTGTAACTTGTTGACCATGTTCCTCACATTCGTCAGAAGTTTGGTCGACTGGTGCATTGACTTTGTGTTCTCTTTCATATACGAGGAACAGAAGTTTGCTCTACCTCCAGTTGAGAATGAACTTCTACTGCTAAGTGCCACCACAGTTGCTAAAAAAATCAAAAACAAAGCAATCTCTTGTGAAGAAGTGATCAAAATTTTCATCCACAGAATTGAACAGGTAAACAGTAAGATCAACTCTGTCGTTGACAACCGATTCTCCGAGGCTC
>NW_007483908.1:0-293 GCF_000475195.1 Diaphorina citri
TTATAAATGCGTATTATGGTAAGTACCGTTGGGAGGGGACACACTATTGTTTTGCCAAACCTCAGGGTTAATTTTATGACTAACATTCAGTTATTCTTCTTTTCAGGTTGTGTGCCTGATGTCTGACTACATCTTGCCCGAGGACGACCATTATGTCAAGCTGTTTCCAGACTCCCCGCAGAAAGTCCTGAAAATCACCTGAACACCGCATTCAGTTCTGGCATCATTATCACTATAGATGATTCACATTCTCTATAGTGATAAGTACTGGTGGGAGGGGACAATTATCCGGG
>NW_007483909.1:0-293 GCF_000475195.1 Diaphorina citri
AAAAAAAAAAAAAAAAAAAAAAAAAAAAAAACAGGGAAATTTTTTAGAAAGATTAACAATATTAGTATACCTTCCTAATTGCCAATCAATCGAACATCGTAAAGTAGAAAGATTTGGGTTTTGGGAGGGCAGAGGGGAACGATTCTTAATTTAGATAGATAAGTATCTAATCACAGATTATCTATGCCTATCAAAGGGGAAGAAGAAAACGAAGAAGGAGAAGAGGAAGAAGAAGGAACGAAGAAAAAGAAGGGAAAAACTCAATTCATTAGAAAATAAAATAAAAAAAAGGA
>NW_007483910.1:0-293 GCF_000475195.1 Diaphorina citri
GGTGGGATTCGAACCCGGGACCTTCTGCATGGCAAGCAAGCGCGTTACCACTGGACCAACCGTGCCCCCAAATAAAAGGAATGTAGGCAACTATTAAGGTCTTATCGTCCCGAAAACGAATAGAAGGAAGACAGGATAGAAGAAAGCCCAGTCCTTCCCATGGTAAAGTCCGCCCCGGGCGGAAATCAAGATAACGATATTAATAATAGATTCTTGACTCTTGAGTGGAAGGTAACCACTAGGCGAGGTTAACGTCGGAGGCGTTCTCTACCACCTAACCCTTAGAGCTCCAT
>NW_007483911.1:0-293 GCF_000475195.1 Diaphorina citri
TATCGCAAAAATCACCAATTTGCGCAAAAATCACAAGCAATGATCTACTAAAAGACTCAGACACTCAGTTGAAAGACCAACCTAGAAGACAATACATACTCGCGTGAATCGGTCTTTTCTTTTTAGTTAAGAGAATTTTTGAAAACAATAAGGGAATATAAGGGGAGTTTTTTTTATTATTATTTTTTTTTTAATGTGAAAATTTATTCTACATATATCGTACAAAGTGGCCTCCAAGCTATTTCGGCATGTGGCAAAGCTGTGAATTAGAGAGAGAGAGAGAGAGAGAGAGA
>NW_007483912.1:0-293 GCF_000475195.1 Diaphorina citri
ATAAAAATAAAACCAGTGAAAGAGCATTATCGTACAGCGCGCCCAAATGGAAAATTGTGAACGAATCTTTAACGCGCACGGATAATATCGATAATAGATATCGAACCGAACTATCGAGTAACGAGTAGTATCGTGATCAGTTTCGTGGACGCCATGACTTTTTCTTGTTTTTTACTTTTTTCCTCCAACTGACCAACTCCAACTCCAAATTTGACATAAAATTTGAGTAGGTTTTTCTTGAATTTTAGTAGTTTTCCCAGTGTTTCCCATTCTTTTTTACCGACATGTCATAA
>NW_007483913.1:0-293 GCF_000475195.1 Diaphorina citri
CTCCATTCAAAGATATATCAATAGGAGAAGCAGACTCTACACAATCCGAGATGATATCAAGTCATGATGTAAGTGAGTCTGAACAACATCATCCTGGTCCGAATGATAACAGAACAGAAGAACCCAAGTTAAATCTGCTACCGGGTCAATCGATACCTAAGGTGGAATCGTCAACTTCGCCTATCAAGAAATCGGAAATGAGAACCCAGGCTGAGTTCAAAACGTATGGTGAATGGAAGAGATGGAAAGAACAGCAATTGCTCAAAGAAGCTCTTGGCTTTGATTTTGAAGAC
>NW_007483914.1:0-293 GCF_000475195.1 Diaphorina citri
CCCCCGAGAAGAAATCTTGCGGGGGACCCTAAAAAAATATTTACGTCACTGCTCCAACGCCATGGCTTTGTTCTTCAAGCGGACCTCAGTGATTTTACCTTTAGGTCACAGTAAATAAGACACACTGCAGTCTGCAGTCTGATAAATTCCTTTATGTATTTATGTCTTAATTTCATTATTTCAGGATCTTGTACAGGAGATATGCCACTCCCAGTTCCGATCACGGAGAGGTCCACCACAACAACTACCACATCTACCACTACCACTACAACAACCACTACCAGAGCCCCATG
>NW_007483915.1:0-293 GCF_000475195.1 Diaphorina citri
CTGGACCTGCCTCGGTGGTGCAGAGGTCAAGACGCTTGTCTGGTTATCAGGCGAGCGTGCGTTCAATTCCGGCTGAGGTGGAATTTTACCCTCAAAACTGTTTGAGAACGTGGCCATGATAATAGTTGTAACATACTGCTGGAGTAAGGGGATTTTTCAGTCCTATGCGAGCAGTAGAGCCTCTTACTTTGCATTCCAATATTTGCTTTTATTTTCGTGGTTCTTCTTTTCATTAACATTTCGTTACTTTCTCCTCTATCTTTCATTCTTTTGTTATTCTGCTGGTAGTGTGA
>NW_007483916.1:0-293 GCF_000475195.1 Diaphorina citri
TTGAATTTGTTTAGTAAATTGCGAACCAAATTTTTAGGGTATCCATTTTCAAATAATGTATTATAGATATCAGCATATCATGATAAATTATATGCTGATATTTATAATACATTATTTGAAAATGGATACCCTAAAAATTTGGTTCGCAATTTACTAAACAAATTCAAAAATTCTCCCAATGTTCCTGTTAATAGAGTCAGTCCTGCCCCCATTTATTATTATTCATTCCCTTATCTCGGTGAAACAAGTTACAAAATTGAAAAATCCATTAAAGATGTTATCCCTAATGTTAA
>NW_007483917.1:0-293 GCF_000475195.1 Diaphorina citri
TTTTTAATCGAACATTTTCCATGTCTACTTAGGCCCATGAGTGCACAGGTAAATAAGGTCTTGTTTATTTCTTATAACTTTAGCAGCAATTATATTTTTCAAACTCCCATTAAATAGCTCAAACTAGCTCAATAATTAGGTATGTATATCAATTAATCATCACTTTTCCAAAAGTCTTGACCTACACCAATTAAAAGTCTCAAAAGAACCGAAATTTTTCAATTCCAAATCATTTAAATAAATAAAACTAGGTACCTATACCTCCTCTATTCCTCTATAAGAGATAGGTACAT
>NW_007483918.1:0-293 GCF_000475195.1 Diaphorina citri
AACTTATCATTCTGTTTCTCCTAACAGATATGAGCACATCATTAACTCTGACCTGACTACTAGTTCACTACCTATGCAACATAGGAATGGCAGTCTAATGGAGTACAATGAAAGCTGGAATGGTGACAGTCATAATCTAACCCACACTCGGGATGATCTCAAATATACCCCAGAGCAATTCGAAGAGAAATTGTCGGAATATGTGCAAAAGTTGACCATTAATTTGGAGAACAAATATATCAAGGTGAGATTTTCCTTTGTAAAACATCTGGTAGACACCACCTCAGTATGTT
>NW_007483919.1:0-293 GCF_000475195.1 Diaphorina citri
GAGGCATGTCTCTCATATCGTGTGACACTGTTGTCTCTAAACATGAGCCATGTGGTGGCCATTTCCTCGAGTACTTTTTGAATGCTGCGTCGCATATATTGAGAGACAATTCTCGGTACTTTGGTCCCTGTATAACCATTATAATAGTTTCAGTGGCGTCCAAATTGACGTGCAAAGTTGTAGAGTTGATTTCAGGAACACAGGCCAGATCTATCTTGCGATACACGCTGCTGCCAAATTACTTATTACTCACCTTGTATAGTGGCAACACTGTCCAGCAGATTATTAAACTT
>NW_007483920.1:0-293 GCF_000475195.1 Diaphorina citri
TCTTCTTTAAGCTCTTTTTTTCAACTTTGAAGCTATTATTATTTTCTATAGGTATTTTAGAGAAATCAATGTGCAATAAAGTAAAGGACTCTTCAAAGTAAAGGAAGATCATTTTCATTATCCTCCTCCTCCTCCTCTCCATTTTCTTTGTTTCTTATCTCCTATATTTTCTTCCTTCTCCTCCTCCTCCTCTTTCTTCTTCTCCTTTGTTTTCGTCTCATTTTCATAAGAAAACTGTTTTGTTTCTTTCCCTCTGTTTATTTTTACACAAATATTTGAGCTTTAAGTCAATG
>NW_007483921.1:0-293 GCF_000475195.1 Diaphorina citri
TTCCGAGAACAAACATTATCCGTTCAGGATAAAATCCGCCCCGGGCGGGAATGGAACCCGCGGCCTAGCACTTACAAGGCAGACACGCTACCAACCAAGCTAACTAAAAGCAATTTTAGTATAACTGTAAGTATACTAATCAGCCAGCCCAGTTAAGTTGGAGGCTAACGCGTCTGCCTTGTGAGCACTAGGTCGCTGGTTCGATTCCCGCTCGGGGCAAAATTCACATGTGTATCAGTCAATTAATGGACACCTACCTCGTAATGCACGCAATTCCTTGATGAGTTCTAGTG
>NW_007483922.1:0-293 GCF_000475195.1 Diaphorina citri
TTTCCCAGGAAAACTCCCCAAAGTTATTCCGTTGAATCCCGTTGTACGTGTAAAACCTGTAAACTTTGCACAAAGCCTAATACGTCACGTGACACTTAACTTTGAGTTTTTTGACTGTCGGCGATTTTAGAGGAAGAGGGGTGTTCTTGGGGTGTGTTCATTTTAGTGGATGAGTTCAGTGGTAGCTACTCAGTAATGCGAAGGTAGGCTTACCAGACGTCCGCTTTTCGGCGGACATGTCCTCCTTTTTATATACGTTTGTCCTCCGTCCACCTGCCTTTTTAAAATATAGC
>NW_007483923.1:0-293 GCF_000475195.1 Diaphorina citri
TGCGAATATTATCCCTTTATCAGTCAGGGAAAATTAAGCTACTAGGAGTACTAGGTACGTTCCCCTTTTTACTTTTTTCCGATCCTAATTATAACATGTACATAGAAGAACTGCATTATCTGTAAAGGTCTCTCTCGATTTTTCAAAGGCTCGTCCTCCATCTTTATATCAATGAAACCCTTTACAAAGGCTCCCTCCTACATCTTTGATAATATTGACAGGTCCAAGTCCAAGTTGTCAAATTTGGTTGGCGTTTCAGTGAGACCTCTTAGGAGCCCTTGTAGTCCGCCCCT
>NW_007483924.1:0-293 GCF_000475195.1 Diaphorina citri
AAAGAGTTTTAAAGTGGCCAGTTAATTTAACTTAAATAAAATGTATAGGAACACTAGGAACGTAGGAACTGAGTAGGTAATGCAGTGCTTCTTAAACTGTGTGCTGCGGGGTCACCTCTGGCGTGACGCAAGATTTGTTGTTGTTGTTGTTGTTTTTTCTAATAGAGAAAAAGATTACAAAACTGATGAGATAAAGAAGACCGCTGATCAAATTTAAAAAAGGCCTACGGGGCTTTTTAAAGAGCATTTATGTTATACAAAATTTATGCGTTGGGATTAAGGGAGGGGGGGGG
>NW_007483925.1:0-293 GCF_000475195.1 Diaphorina citri
CATGGAGGACAGTAACCTTTGACTTTTTTTATCTTCTTTTTCCTGGCACCCTAAAGTAAGTACCTACTTCCTAAGGGCCTGAGACCGCGAAATACACCACTGACTTACTATTATAAAATTAACATCTCCTGGACTGTCCATCGTTAGATTCAAGGCCTATTATACAATTAACATCTCGTGGTTTGAGATGAGAGGATTATTAGTGGACTGTTCTCTTGTTTTATCAAGGTACCTGGAATTAATTTATTGCCTTCAAAATAAATAGCTGATGGAAAAAGGAAGTGAATAGTGAA
>NW_007483926.1:0-293 GCF_000475195.1 Diaphorina citri
TTCTGTCAAACTTCTTAAAAAAAGTAATAAATAATGACTATCAGCCTATCAACCATCAAGATTCAATAAATTCCATAGGTACTCTATGATTTCTTTGCCTACAGAGCCTTCCCAAAGACCTCAGAGACAATCTAATCCCCCTGAACCCTGACATAATCCAGTATTTCCAACTCCAAATCTAGACCAGAATTGGCACGATTTGTAGAAAAAGAAAGAAACCGGTCCAATCTCTGTACTTACTATCAATATCAATTAGCTTGAATGCTTCAGAAGGTTCTTATAGCTTCATTGGG
>NW_007483927.1:0-293 GCF_000475195.1 Diaphorina citri
TATTAACTACTGCACTCATCGTGTTACTGCCTCGCGCTAGCTAGACTAGATCAAGCGTGCCAGGAGGCGCGCGAACGTCAAGAGTTCGAAGCGTCGCACCGCCCGGCCTATATTTTCACGAATTCTAATAAAATTAATCTAAAGTCATCCAAACGGGCTATTGCTCGAGTATCATGAGGACATTTCCCTCTAGAATTGATGTTAGATGAAGTGTCTAGTAAATGAGGCATTATTATATACTTTATTAATAATTTAATGGATACTTAGGTACCGACTTTTTATTTTTATAAGAT
>NW_007483928.1:0-293 GCF_000475195.1 Diaphorina citri
GAAAAAAAGCGAATTCAAAAGAGTAAACTAAGTACTTAGTCTGGAAAAATATTTGAGGCAAAGTAGTACCTAATAACTGCCCGTAAAGGTTTTGCGATTTTTTTCTTCTTCTTCTTCTTCTTCTTCTTCTTCTTCTTCTTCTTCTTCTTTTTCTTCTTTATTTTCGAGAGGTGTGATAGAAGGAACTGTAACTGCTATGGTCTTATCGTCCCGAAATTGAAGACGGAAGGAAGACAGGATAGGAGAAAGCCAGCCGTTACGAAAACGAACCTTATCTGTATAGGATGAAGTTG
>NW_007483929.1:0-293 GCF_000475195.1 Diaphorina citri
AAGGAAGTGTTCTTGATCTATTAGCTATACCTCAAGTTTGAGCTTATGACTTATGATTACTCATGATACTTATGATTATGACTAATCATCATAAGTACATCGTAAAAATCAGCATAATTTTCCTACACGCACAATAATATCATTATTACCTACATTAAATGATTGGATGTTATGCTGGGCATTTTTATGGGTTCATCAATTGAAACATGGAGGAAAAGACAAACGCGAGAATTTAATGGGATGCCATCAGTTGTTGACTAGGCTAATAAATTGAAACCTAACTGAAAACTCAC
>NW_007483930.1:0-293 GCF_000475195.1 Diaphorina citri
TATAATTTGAGAATTTGACCACAATAATAGTAGTAGCCTACTGCTGGAGTAAAGGGACTTTTCAGTCCTATGCGAGAAGTATAAATAAGCACTAGTATTATTATATTATTATAAAAACATTCATGAGAATTTTCCTGGCAAATAAGGGATTGTGTCATGCTCTCTATTTCCCCCTGTTTTCTCCAACGGAAACTGCTTTTCCTCTGTTGCTATCTTCTGGATTCGTCTTGTTTACTACTCTCCTCATAACATGACTGTTATGTATTCCTTCATAGTTCTATTGCTATTTTATC
>NW_007483931.1:0-293 GCF_000475195.1 Diaphorina citri
AAGTTGAGAGAAAACTATTTCAATTTTGTCTCAAAACTTTCGCCACCACAAACTTTTCATCCCGAAAACCACCCCTCTTTCCCGGACAAAAAATAATTTACACCCCCTTGAAATTCTCCCCCCCCCTAGGCCCAGTTTGCTCCCCGCTTCTACCTACTCTTGAATGGGAAGGCTAATTCCCACTTGAAAAGTAAAAAAAAAAACTGTGACGTCACTACTGTCACATTTTTTGTCAACTTTATCGCGAGCTCGTATGCGTGCTTAGAAATCTAATGTTCGCCATGTCATCAAGA
>NW_007483932.1:0-293 GCF_000475195.1 Diaphorina citri
TCAAGTTTTGCTACGTCAAGTGTCTATCCGCCATCGCCAATAGTTGAAAACATGAAGGAATACCTCCGTTTTTATTACCGATGAAAAGTAATTAAAATGGCCATTAAATACCGTCGGAAGAAACAATAAATGTCTCCATGAGTACCATGCCATGCATAATCACAGGGCATTACTAATAATAATAGTAATAATCACAGGGCATTGTAAACCCGATGCGATGGTGCATTACCAGTCACCGGTATCTGTAATTCTGTAATGAAAGTATGCATTTGGTATTTCATCATCAAATGCAG
>NW_007483933.1:0-293 GCF_000475195.1 Diaphorina citri
GTCCTACCTTGATACTTGATAGTCTAAACATAGCAGGATTAGCAGGCACTATTTTTGAATGCATAAATATGCAGTATTGGAAAAAGTAGGGCCATCAACATCAACTATTTTCTTGTCTAATCTAGACTGTAGTGTTAAGCCCAATTCAACCTGTTTAGATCTATCATGATGGAAGACTCAGTAATTTTGTGAAGTTCCATAACAAAAGATGTAAAAGAAATAACTTATGAGTATAAGTTATTTCTTTTACATCTATTGTTTAGATCTTTTGTCACTTCTTCATCCATGGACGG
>NW_007483934.1:0-293 GCF_000475195.1 Diaphorina citri
TCTGCGCATTTTGACGTGAAATCTGACGTCACAACTCTTTGAACTTTTTCATTAGAACGGCAATTAAAAATCGAATTTACGACCTTTTAAAGTTACTTTTTCGGAGTTTTGACCTCATATTTGGATTTTTCACAACTTTTTACGTAGTAATCGACCTTTAATAATATTATTGATAATATTTTCCCAATTGCAACTCCTCCATTATTAAAAATCAACAAATCAGATTGCTTAATCCGAGAGTTCAACTCACTTTGTGGCCCCCGGCCTAAATGACATTTTTGAACTGTCAACAA
>NW_007483935.1:0-293 GCF_000475195.1 Diaphorina citri
TACCTAAGAAGAAGATATCGTGTCCCTTCTCGACTCTCCGATTTAGAACATACTACGGGAGTAACCAAACTTTACTGAGTTTGCCATCAAGAAGAGGGGGTTAATTCTTGGTTTACTTTGGTTAGAATAACCTCCTATGCGTTTACAATTTTACATTTCTTTTTCCCCTTTAAAGGAAAAATTGGCGTGTTGGAAATAAATTTAATGTATTTTCCAGACACGATTGGAAAACAAGGAAATTAAAAATGGAAGAAACTTTAAAGCTTTACCAGGACAAGAACCAAAATCTCGAT
>NW_007483936.1:0-293 GCF_000475195.1 Diaphorina citri
CAAGAATATTAATCTACACCAACTATGTTCAAGTTATTAGCAGAAATTTCGTTGTGCCTAGGAATAATTTTGACTGTTCCTAAATTAATATCATTATGACCATATAGGCATTTAGGGGTTGAACTTTTTGTAATTTTTCAGGGCTTATAACTCCAAGGCAATTATTTCGACTTTACAAGTCAGGGCACTGGTGCTGCTGCATCCATTTTGTAGTAGTTACAGTTAAATCATGAAATGAAGCTAATAAAACTCAGATTCTTTGACATCTTGACTAATCATTGCTCTCCGGTTTC
>NW_007483937.1:0-293 GCF_000475195.1 Diaphorina citri
TTTTTTTTTTTTTCTTCTTTTTTTCTTTGAAGGTCCTTTAAAATTCTTCTTTCTTGTTAAATAATCAGAGTCTTTCAGCCCCATATCAATTTGGCTAGTGGTCCTTTACTAAAATTCATACCCCAATAAGTTCCATGATCAATCATAGTTATTAGATGGTCCCTTTTCTCATGTCTACCTACATACCTATTAATTTAGAAGTTACAGTTTTTACCAATGTGTTGTAGGTACTTACCTACCAACACTCTGCCTATATTAGAGGGACAAGGACTCTGATTGTTATAGTTTCCCTC
>NW_007483938.1:0-293 GCF_000475195.1 Diaphorina citri
TGGAAAAGTCATGGAATCTGAAAGTCGGCCAAAAAGTCATGGAATTTCATTCCGGGAAAAGCGTATAAACCCTGAAAAAGGTATAAACCCTGAGAAGGGAATTATAATTGTGTTCAGCATACCTACTTAAAATGAATGCTTGTCACCAATATCGTTTTAAACGAAGAAGGACAATGCCTGACCAAAGTTTCGGAGCCTGGCCTACAGTAAATGAGAAAGATTGAGGTCAAGGAGGGGGAAGTGCAACTCGGTCCTATAGAATTGCAGGTATCCTGTTAGGCTCAATGGCTGGA
>NW_007483939.1:0-293 GCF_000475195.1 Diaphorina citri
ATGTCCAGCCAGGAGTACTATGAGGCTGATGAAATACTCAAGGTAAAGTGGAAATCATCACTAATCATTGAATCTACACTAATTTACCAAATTCATAAGACCTTGTTTAGACAGCGGGAGTAAAGGGACTTTTCAGTCTCATTCTGGGAGTATAAACTGGGTATATTCTGTTCTATTCTAACCTGCCTCGGTGGTGTTGTGGTTAAGACGCTCACCTGGTAAATAGGAGGGCGTGGGTTCAATCCCAGCCGAAATATGGAATATTTTTTTCGATCCATATTAAAAAAAAAAAA
>NW_007483940.1:0-293 GCF_000475195.1 Diaphorina citri
TAAAGTTTCTTCTGTGATAGCATTCCGTTGTTCGGAGTTTATTTTTAAACATTTCATAATGTTTCGTGTCTGCCCAATTCATATTGTCTTTGGTAAATGACTGGCCGCCCTTATTGTGCTGGGTGTCATGGAAAAAAGGCTTCTTTACTTAGTAAGCACTCTTCTATTGTTTTTACTCTGGAAGAATGATTACTGCGGTTGTTGGTAAAGAGATTTTCAGTTTCAGTATGACATTTCGGGAATATTTTTTGTATGTATTTGAAATTTTGAATAAATTAATAAAACTGACATTC
>NW_007483941.1:0-293 GCF_000475195.1 Diaphorina citri
CCTATTCTAGATCTGGTACTTGATGGTACACCAGAGAATGCCACGCCTCCTCAGATATCTAAGTTCCAAACGGAGATCCTGACCTCTCTCATGGATCATCTCCTAGCAGCTGATATTCTCATAGGGGAACAAGCAGCGCTCCCTGTGGTGTCTGGTGGCAACACGACGAACATTGCATCCAATGTGTGTTACCTTACGTCTAGGATAGTGGATAAGCTATGGCAAGGTTCTCTTACTAAGGATGCTCTCGATATATTTGACTTTATCATCAAACTCATCTCCCAAGCGAAGAG
>NW_007483942.1:0-293 GCF_000475195.1 Diaphorina citri
CACCTGTTCAGGCATTGTCAGATTACGTACAGGCAATGTCGTTAGGGGAACACGCCAACCAACCGCTGGTAGACGTTTCAATCCCGCAGAACACGCTGAACTCAAACAATGCAACCTCAGAAAGTCCATCCTCTGATATCCCAGACCCAAACTATGCGGAGACTTCACCAAATTCTTCGGCCCCTATGTCCCTAGAGTCGGTTAAGCAGAAGTATCTCCTAACACCGAACGTAAAGCGAACGCCAGGGCTGCATGAGTTTGAAACGAACGTGGTGAGCAGACTGCACCGGGAG
>NW_007483943.1:0-293 GCF_000475195.1 Diaphorina citri
CAGAAGACTTGGAATACAATCAATGTAATGTTGGAAAGGAAAGCTCGGGAGGATAATGAGATTACGTTGAAAAGAAACTTCAAGATGGAAAATATGCGTGAATTGGCGAATAATCTCAATAATAACTTCATTGATCAAATAAGAAAGTTAAAAGATGAGAATAACGGACCTAAATTTACCTTGCAATTTGTTGAACATGTACATCAAAAAGATTCAACTTCTTTCTTATTGAAGAAAGCCACTGATATGGACATTGAAAGAATTTTGAATAACTTGAATAATACCGGACCGGG
>NW_007483944.1:0-293 GCF_000475195.1 Diaphorina citri
CTTTGTGTGGAAAAAAAAAAAAAAAAAAAGAAACATAGAACAGAGAAACATAGAGACAGATAAACAGAGAGACAGATAAACGTATAGAAACAGATGAACACAGAAAAACTGAAACAGGAAAAAAAACAGACAAATGCACACATATAACACTAATACACAAAAAAAAGAGACACAGATCATGCACAACGGGACAGATAAAGAAGGTACGATAAGAGAGAGACACAGATCATGCACAACGGGACAGATAAAGAAGGTACGATAAGAGACACAGATCATGCACAACGGGACAGATA
>NW_007483945.1:0-293 GCF_000475195.1 Diaphorina citri
CAGGAACTGTTGAACTTTTTGATTTAAATCGTTATTGTTTATGATTACTATAGATTTTGTTTTATCCGCTGGTATAATAGTGCTGTTTGATAATTCGAGTTTCTGTCTCAGTTGTTGAAGGACTTTCTTTTGTTTTTTATGGACATTTTGTATTCTTTTGTTCCTGTGGCTATCTGATTTGCTGAAGATGTTCTCTATAACATTACATACTTCATGTCTGATTTTGTCCTGGTTTTGTGCCTCTGCTCTCATTACACACATTTCAGCATTAATAACTGTATCTAGGTCATGAT
>NW_007483946.1:0-293 GCF_000475195.1 Diaphorina citri
CTGAATAAAGTTGAGTGTCATCAGACTACTTCATCTTAAAATAATCATTCACCTACTTGAACTCTTGGGTACCTAATAGATACATTTGTATTAAAAGTAAGCCAGTACCTACGCCATTTTTAAATGACCACACTAATTTAACAATTTATTGAATGACATTTAGTTAATATTACATTTCATTAGATCTATAGGTAGATATTAGATAGGAGGTATTGTTTGACATTTGAGAAAGTTCAGTGATTGGTATAACACTGAAGCTACGGTTATATTAAATGACCAAGTTCTAGAAACTA
>NW_007483947.1:0-293 GCF_000475195.1 Diaphorina citri
ACGGTTTTGGTTTAACCCATAAGAGCCGAGGCCTACATTAAAGTCACACCAAACTTGACCAAACCCTTCTCTCTTTTTTCGCTAATATCTCAGTCACTCCACGTGAGAATGCATCGGGGATTTGTGTATTAGTTAGAAAACAAAATTTCCTACTATTTTCAATATTATTTGACATATTTACTCAGTACCGGTCCGGAGTTAGAAGCGGTTAAGCGTAAAATTCAATATGACGAGGATGATAATGATGATGGTTTTGATTCAAGAATAAAAACAGTCACACATTCCATAGCACA
>NW_007483948.1:0-293 GCF_000475195.1 Diaphorina citri
TACAAAATCCAAAGTGAGTTCTTCCTTGCTCACCATGGTTTCAATGGCAGCTACCACATAATTGAAAGAATCTGGTAAGGCCAACAACAAACAACAAATTTTCTCACTTTCTTCCATCTTCACATCAGCATCAGCTAACTTCCTCAACATTTCATCGAATTTGATCAAAAACTTATCAAGACTTTCCTTCTCATTGTATTTGAGGCTATTCATAGATTTCTTCAAATAAACTTTCTCCGAGATGCTTTTCTTTACATATTTCTCACATAATTTTTGCATAATTTCCACAGCGG
>NW_007483949.1:0-293 GCF_000475195.1 Diaphorina citri
AAATACTCCACATTTTTTGACGGTACGTGTTCAAATTTGGGTTTCAATTTCAAAGTTCTCAATTTGAAAATTCGAGTGCTGGCGTCAAATTTCACTTGTACCTTTTCCTCCTGCAATTCCAGAGTGTGTGATAGGGACCTTGAATCCGTATCACTTGATAACAACGTGATTTCTGAGGTTTTCTCAATTTCTGTAAGAAAGATCAGTCGATGTGTACGTATCTGGTTTCAAATTTTCCCTGCAAAGCTTAATTTTTTTTCCATAGCATTTTTATCAGAATATTTTGTGTGTGT
>NW_007483950.1:0-293 GCF_000475195.1 Diaphorina citri
TGATCGAAAAGTAAACTGCTTAGAAAATTCTCAGTTGGCAGCAAAGGAATTTAATAGAATATTTTCTAGTGTTGGAACGAATATAGCCCAATCTATTCCAACAAATTTAAGATACAATAATGAATTTCACTTTGTAAATAATAATAACGAACAAAGTATCAATAATAATGATGATAACAATAATTTACTATTTACAACTTTTGAAGAAGTAACATCAGATGAAATTTATAGATGTATTAAAAATCTCAACAATTATAAAAGTCCTGGATATGATGGTATCAATGTTAAAACAT
>NW_007483951.1:0-293 GCF_000475195.1 Diaphorina citri
AAAAATAACATTTCTATTCAGCCTAACTTACTTAGCTTACTTGTAAATAAAAATAACATTTCTATTCAGCCTAACTTAGCTTAAAAATTAAGGAGAGAGAAAGACTATTAGAGACTAGAGAGAGAAGGGATAGAGAGAGAAAGAGAGAGAGAGGGAGAGAGAGGGAGCACGACTAATAAGAGGGATAGAGAGAGAAAGAGAGAGAGAGGGAGCACGACTAATAAGAGGGAGTGAGAGAGAAATGAAGATTATCTAAGATTGAAAGGAGACACTCTTACCTCTATCCAGAAAAG
>NW_007483952.1:0-293 GCF_000475195.1 Diaphorina citri
ATTGTTTTTCTCATCATGTTGTTTCATTCTACAAAATATGTTTGGGGGTTGTCTGCAACGCAACGGTAGTAGCTGTATGTAAATCCTGTGACTAGTTGTGGTATGGGACCATTTCTTTTGTTCATTTCAACGCAACACATCAGAATGGTAGTCCGCCTTCAAACATCTGCAGTCCCATGTCCAATCTCTATAAACACAAGAAAAGCCGTTTTCAATGCAAACTTAACTGCAAGAGAAGTCGTTTTCTCATGCCCACAACCATCTGCAAACTCTGTTTAACCCGAGAAAAAGGG
>NW_007483953.1:0-293 GCF_000475195.1 Diaphorina citri
GGGCCCCCCCCCCCCCCTCGATGATCTCAAAATTTCTGTAAGCTAGGCTCCAAATTCTACACGTAACACCGACACAACGTCAGAAAATTGATCAAATTGACCTTTCCTTATTTAATTTCACAGCACTTGATGGTACAAAGGCAGGTAGGTATCTGGCTTCTAGACAAAATCCTGTTTGTATGTTTTTTTTTCCTCTTCTTCTTCTTTGTGAATATCATGTATTGATAGTTATTAAGGAAGAAAACCCTTTGGTCTTCCAACAGGGTCTGTAATTTTCAAGCCCCCCCCCCCCA
>NW_007483954.1:0-293 GCF_000475195.1 Diaphorina citri
GTCCGTAGGGCCTCCCGTAATATAACAAAAGAAATACTATCTACTTTTCCAGCCAGCCTAGCTAGTTTGGAGGGTAGCGCGCCGGCCTTATACGCAATAGTTTGCGGGTTTGATTCCCGCCCCAGGGTGAACTTTATCCTACATAAAATAGATAAGGTTCGTTCTCTGAACGACTGGATTTCTCCTATATTCTCCTCCTCTCTTCGATTTCACGACGATAAGACATCCGTTGTTAAGGTGTGTCCAAACATAATCGTCGGCCGTCGATCCACATCGGATTCGCATCGATTGAC
>NW_007483955.1:0-293 GCF_000475195.1 Diaphorina citri
CAGGTGGGAAGTTCCGGGATGATCAAGGAAGAAAAATGGGGAAAAACGGGAACAACGGAAACCATGAAAATAGTGGGGTAGGGGTGTAGGATAGTTTGGAGAATACCGGGATGAAAAGGAATCTAATACGAAATACAGGGAAAAAGATAATCAAGGAGGGAATTGAAGAAATAAAGGAGAAAGCTGGATAACCTACGGGAAAAACGGATGCTACCTAGGGATAAGGAAAAATACCAAAAAGCACGGGGACAAGGGGACAAAAGAAGAAATGGAACAGAAAGATGCCGGTAGAT
>NW_007483956.1:0-3429 GCF_000475195.1 Diaphorina citri
ATGTACTCGACCATGGCCTATCCTCACAGTTTACCATTTCTACCTGGATGAAACACAAGCCCATTCCTCATCAGGTAATACGCTAACAACATTTTTGGCTGGGTAATTCTTAGAGTGGTAATAGGGTATAACTCGGTGGTGTAGTGGTCAAGAGTGATGCAGACGTTGACCTGGTAAACAGGAGGGTGTGGGTTCAATTCCAACCGAGGGAGGTATATAAATTTGTACTCAAAATGTGACTCTGTTTTAATATAATAGGAGGGATCGAGTAGATTGGACATTGGAACTTGGAACACATACACATCACATGCCTTCAGACACACTCCATTTGTCAAGGGTCTAGGTTTTCCTTGCCCTTGTGATCAAAGGCCATTTACTGCAGAAACCATGGAATGGAATTGTTCAATTATATCCTAACCCACTTAAAGCCCGTTCCCATTTGTCGTTTCCGTCATCGAGATAATATAACCAAGTTTAATAGCCGTTTACTATAAACTCCTATTTTAAGGCTATGGAAAGAAGCGACAAATAACTTGGGTGCGGGAGGACAAATGGTCCTCGAAGAACTCGGATGATGTTGCGCCCAGCTGGAGGTGGCTCCTGCCTATTCTGAGTATGAGAGAGTTGCCAGCGCACAGAACGCGATCAACGCAGGATTGGTCACACCGGACTGTTGTTCATGCTCCCTCTTTTTTCTCTACTCCCCCCGGAATAGGCGGAGCCACCACATCACAGCGGTTTTCGGCAGGGACCATTTGTCCATTCCGACCACCCAAAGTTATTGCTACGCTTCTTCATATACCTTAAAATAGGAGTTTATTAAATCTTAACACCTGGTGTCTTATTTAAGTGGATAGACGGATGACCGCCTCATTTCCTCGTTATAAAGAGATAGCTCGTGAGTACTTTTTATGTATAATAATAACTCATCTGCGCCGTACCACTTATAGAAGCTTTCTTTGTGTTTTAGACAAATGCAGAAGGTCACTCCCTCCCAAAAAAAATACAATAAGATGGTACGTAAACACATGAAAACAGGAGCTTTAGCTACTCTCTCTGTTCCTGTCCCCTTTGTCGGCAATATTGATGTACTCATCTACTCCATCCTGCCCACTAAATGAGCAGGCGCCCGCCACCCTTGACAAGACTTAACCGCTTGATAACAGAACTGCTTTGGAGATTCCAAGACAATAGCGAAGTTACTATCGGTCGACTCCTGTGCGACAACAGGATAGGATTGAGTATGGCCTTCCTTACCTTTTAATTTTACTGTCGTGACCCGTATACCCTTGCCATGTAGTGATTTTTATAGATGTCGCCGTTTCTGGGCAAAAATTAAAATTCGTGATGATGGATAGTCTAAAGTTAATGAGATTCAATTCGTTACACCCTCGCACCAGCACATTGACCACCCCCGTAGATGTTGCACGACATCGAAAATGAGCCGGGAAGTGTGCAGCAGCACGGGTTCGCCGAAAGTTCCAAACACATGGATTATACTGGGCTTACGGGATCTCATAAGCCAAGACATCAGCATAAACTTGGTGGGGTTACACGTGATTCTGTGTCCTGCTGGTTTTGTCAGGATTTTATATCGAGCAGTCGTAGCGTGATTGTGTGGGAGAGTGTGGGACCCGTATACGTGACGGTGTGCAGGATCTAAGTGCCTGTGACGCTGCTCGTGTGTGCCAGATCGTTGGGAGGTGTCCGTCATGAAGGGGTAGAAAGGATGTGGGCACACGTCCGTCCGCTTGACTGCAGAAGAGTGGGTCAAACCACTGTGTGTGTGACGACATTGGAGGCTCTCTACCTGACAGTAGTACGTAGGGCTTTGGACTTTGTCTTCGGCTCTTTAATGTAGATTGGGGACTCAACCATTTCGATATGAGTTCACTTATGTTTAGCTGGTCGACCCTGTCAAGTTTATGGTAGGTAATGTGTTGTGATGGGCAGCGTTGCAAAGCTCTAGAAGGCAGGAAAATAGATCCCACGAGTGAAGTAGTTGTTAAGACTTTCGAGATTGTCGTCCGCCATCCCCCCCCCACAAATTGGGGACAATTGGATTCGAATATGTTTATGTTTCACCTTAAATTGCCGGAGGGATCTCCCAGGTTTTGTTGATGACGTCTGGCTTGTAGGGTGAGCAAAAAAAAAACCGCATGATCCTTGTTCGTAGGGACACACATAGAAGTCTATGGCTATGATAGTTTACTAAAATTGTCAACGCGAGATAGTAGGCTGCTTTTTTTTTTGTGTGAGGCCTTATGCCAATTTTAGTAGAGAACTGATGACATGTAGATGGTGGTGAAATTTTAATTTAATGCGTGAGGCAGTCTAACCTGAGTAGGTGAAAGAGAGAAGGGAAAGATGGAACTGTGTTGCGCGGGTGTATCACCGCGCACCACACTAGGGAACCCGATCCTGTCTCGGTTAGCGGGTTATTGAAGGCCCAAAGGAAAAAAAGTCTAAACTTGTACCCGAGGCAGTTGTATAGTGACATGGGGAGGCCCCCTTTACTGCCTGTGGGCTCATACTAGGGTGAGTAGGTAGTGGTGTGGGACGCTCCCCCCGTTTTTTGATCTACATAGTTTAATTCATTGCTATGGCCTAATTCCTTAGCTCTTAATGTTTATGAATTAGTCTACATTTGTGCCTTTCAAAAGATTGCAAGGTGCTTTCGAACGAGGCCAGGGTCTACGTGTTTATCTGTCATAAACGGAGGGATTGCATGTCTATTATAGCACAAAACTCATCGATGAAATGGTTAGCTCCGTGCATTGGTCTCTGCGTGATATATTGCATTTTTATCACTGTTTTTACCCTGAAATATTTTACGACTGACGGGATGTTGATCACTATAAACTTAATTGAAGCACCTTGTCTGTGGACTTGTTAAGGTAGTTATCCTTAATTTTTTATACGTAAACGACTAGCTTTTTGTCTTTCGAAGATAAAATGGACTCCCTAGAAGGTGGAGGTAAGTCGCCCAGACTTCTATAAGTCCAGAGGGAGTCTCTTTAGAGAAGACTCATCGTCCTAGTCTGCTGTCAAGGAATGTTTGGTTCGCATTACCACTGCTAAGTAGAACACTAGTAGGCGTCTTGTCTACTACACGAGGAAATGTACGAAAAGGACATTTATGTTTTGTGTTTTATTTCATATTCTGGAAAAAATGAAAGATAATGATGTCATATCGCCTCGATATGATCATTACTTTCATAACGTTAGCCAGGTTTAAAAGTTTTAGCCCTTTACCCACCTTTATAGGCAAAACCCCAGGGGACTAAGGTTTTTTCACCAAAAATCGGGTACCAGACATGCATTGCATGCATGCATGTTGTACAAAGTCGTAGATTACTACCGGTAGGGTTCTGACACACAATTTTCTCTCACGGGGTAATATGTGCTGTGAAAAAAAAAAAAAAAAAC
>NW_007483956.1:9701-10089 GCF_000475195.1 Diaphorina citri
GTACGTACGTACGTTACGTACAGACCATGGGCTAAAAACCACTTTTTTGGAATCAGGGGACCCCAAAACGGATATTTCCACCCATTTCCCGATTTTGAAAATTTGGACCGATTGCAATACTTTCATTACTAGTATAGCTCCGCTATACTGTAGTAATAGAAAGTAAAAAAGGTCTTATACTTTATTTTGTGTTTTGTATTTACAGGAAAAGCATGTAAAGGAGCACATCATCTGTTCTGCGGATGATCACAAGATGAATCGTCACCATTACGCTTGGTTTGTAAGGAACTGTCGTCTGATCCTGCTACTCAGAAGAGATTTCTCTGAGGGAGACCTGAATATCTTCAGACCCGCTGAATGGAGGTGGAAGATCCCTCAGGTAAAATAG
>NW_007483957.1:0-293 GCF_000475195.1 Diaphorina citri
TAATGTGCTTGATAATATTCGGTTTCAATTCGAATTTTACCATAATAACAGATAGTAGCAGTCTACTGCTGGGATAAGAGGACTATTTAGTCTTATATCAGCAGAATAAATAAGCACTGTTACCTTTAGGTATAATAGAGGTGTATCAAAAAATTTTCTTGACTAGGCGGGGCGAAGCGCATTGAGCTCCTTAATTTTTATGGGAAAAAGGAGTTAAACTTACCCTGAGTTCAGCCCTTGAAAAAAAAAAAAAAAAAAACCAACACTCTTACTTGGTTTGATTTCAGCCAGGG
>NW_007483958.1:0-293 GCF_000475195.1 Diaphorina citri
AAAGCTCCAAAGATTGTTCACGACATTGCTTTTCAAAGATAACACTTGAGAACTTTTAGCTGGTTTTACTTTTCAATACAATCCGGAGAAAAAGGCTAATTATTTTTGTATTGCCAATATAGGCTTATCCGAAGACCTTTCACATGTAGTCTAGTGTGAGAATGAGAAAGCTAAGAAAGAAAACTAAACCCGCCATAACAAAATAACTTGAAAAGAAGATAAATGTACTTATCATACTTACAAGCTGACGGAAAAGGTGGACGTCCTTTGATGATAAATAAAATGAATGAAAG
>NW_007483959.1:0-293 GCF_000475195.1 Diaphorina citri
CCCCCCCAAACCCCCCCCCCCCCCAGCAAGGGGGGGCACCCATAGCACCCAAATTTCCTCACCTGTCTACCTGTCAATATCTCAGATATTTTGAAAAGCACTCATTTAAATATCACAAAGGGGACTTAAAACAAACAAAATGTGCAGGTAAAGGTGTTATTATTCAATTAAGTCATGGACATTGTCCGCTTATCGCTTATCTAGCTGTTCTATGTAGGTTGTATGTATTTTGACAGGTCCGAAATAACCTTTACAACGAAATGACCTTTAGAACTAAGGAAAAAATATAACGA
>NW_007483960.1:0-293 GCF_000475195.1 Diaphorina citri
AGAATTTATTGTAAACAACTTGGAAATGCAGTAAAAGTTCCTAAGCCATTTATGGGTCACATACGGTATTGAAAATGCATCATTTTATCACTAGTAGATTTGCTATCAGTGATGACCTGATGACTATCTTGATGTTCTTCCCACACTATCCATTAGTCAGAGGATAATCATTATCTATCATTTGCTAATATATCTCATAACATGGATATGATTGTTCTTGTTACCTTGATCACCAGAAAGAAAAAGAGAGCTTCTTTTGAAGTAACTATCAATTTAAAAGCTTCTGATCATAA
>NW_007483961.1:0-293 GCF_000475195.1 Diaphorina citri
TTTCTGGTGTTCTCGTGTTGACCCAGCACCTAAATGGGAAGTATTGTGTCTCTTCTCGCTCATCTGATGAGAGGCATAATACGGGATGGGCATGCTACGACACAGGCGGTGAAACACTCATCTTTTTAAAAACTAAAAAAAGTAGGTATTTTTTTCTTTCTATTACTATAGTATAGCGAGCTATACTAGTAATGAATTTTTTTCTTTCTATTACTTCAGTATAGCGAGCTATACTAGTAATGAAAGTATTGCGCTCGGTCCAATTTTTTTTTTTTTTTTTTTTTTTTTTAAAA
>NW_007483962.1:0-293 GCF_000475195.1 Diaphorina citri
AAGGCAGACGCGCCAACAACCAAGCTAACTAGGCCAGCACTTTTTACCTTGTTTAGACTGCGAAAGGCCTTGTTTCATACCCCTTCTGGCAGTATAAACATTAATCTAGGTGTATTCCATTCTATTCGAATTTCCTCCTTTAGCTTCAACAAGAACAAGAACACCTCCTCCTATCACACACAGCCACAATGGAAACCCTACACCAGGAACAAGCTACATGGTGTGTCAAAACTAACGCAGCTCAGAATGAACTTAACGAGTTCCAACTAAACATAGAACTCCTCCGTGCCAAA
>NW_007483963.1:0-293 GCF_000475195.1 Diaphorina citri
TTTAGGAACACCCTATATCCGTCACCACTGGCTGTGCATGTTAACTGTGCTATTCGTGTGGCATTCGTGATTTGTAACGTTTTCTCGATTTAACTGTGGTATTCGTGATTTTGGTGAACATGAAATGTGGTGAAACCCCCATTGTGTTTCTAGTTTCCTATTTTGAGACGGAACGGAAATAGCATGGGACTTAATAGTGGACATTAGACTTGTAAACACATCCATTCAGATAGCTATTTCACTGTAGACATAGATCCAGTCATAAAGCACCATCAGGCCCGTATCCAAGATTT
>NW_007483964.1:0-293 GCF_000475195.1 Diaphorina citri
GTTTATCAGTCTCCCTCTTGTTCTTTTCCTCCTCTGTATTATGGCTTAAACTTCGCCGTATTTCAACAAGCTCGTCTGCCGGTTATCATAATGAGGTAGGTACTGGTTTATAATTCATATTATACAAATAAGTATGTAGGTATATAGGTAAAACCCTCATGCTTGACCCCAGATTTAGATTTGTTAGTACTTTAGTACTTCTGTACTTCACACACCTGTAGAAAATGGGTGAAAATTCTTTGTAAAATCAAACCTCAAAATCGCTTTCATTCAGTCAAACACTCATCCAAATT
>NW_007483965.1:0-293 GCF_000475195.1 Diaphorina citri
AATTGAGTGATGAGTTCTTTGAATTGAGCAAGGGAGAGGCACAGAAACTTCTCCGGGATATTATTAGAACCCGGTAAGTAAGGAGTATAAAAAGCATTCAATAGATGGTCTTTTTTTTATGAAAACCACAGCAATATTTTTGTGAACATAACCTATTACTAAGAAAGAGCTTTCTTTACTAATTCTGTTATTTCTGTAAAAAAAAAGATGTACCTACTATGGTAATTTTGCTACCAGTGAGCCTTATGAGGCTGAGTGCACCCAAGTACGGAACCAAAAAACTTTGACTGCTG
>NW_007483966.1:0-293 GCF_000475195.1 Diaphorina citri
CATATACATATGTAGCTAGTTTTGTAAAAACCTACAACTCATACAAGCCGAACGTACACATATGACAACATTTTTGCATCATGGATTTTCTATCGGAATTTTTCTAGGATAACAACAAAACACATATAAAAATGTTCTTAAAAGTACAAACTTCCACTTGGATAGTGGTTTTCTCAACTTATTTGAGTTTTTCCTAATAAATTCCGTCAAATTCCCCTCTTTTTGATCAGCTCTCAATGGATTTTAAAAAACGAAATAAAAAATTCAATTTTCAAATCAAAATGTAAACAAAA
>NW_007483967.1:0-293 GCF_000475195.1 Diaphorina citri
AATTGCAGCCCATTCACACTTCCCAAACAATTTTTTCTTCTTCACATTTTTTTTTTTTTTTTTGTGAGGCATATACAAATTCACATTACCAACGAAGAAAAATTCGGCAAAATTGCAACTTCGAACACTGAAAATCGGCAAGAACGACACGCAAGTTTTAAAGCGCCTAGTGAAAAATAATAATAATAATAGTAGTGCATATTTATACTGCTCATATAGGAGTGAAAAGTCCCTTTACTCCAGCAGTAGGCTACTACTATTATTGTGGTCAAATTCTCAAATTATATTGAGGA
>NW_007483968.1:0-293 GCF_000475195.1 Diaphorina citri
GCAGGCCCGTATTCAGGGTTTTCTTCAGGGGAGAAAGCTGAAATTTGTTAAGAATATTCCCAATATGTTCTAGATGTGCGTTGAGAGAGGAATTTTGTTAAATTCTAAACCGATCTCGAGTTATGATCAATTTTCCGTGACGTAACACGGGTAACGTGCTAATGCTGTACGAGTATACCGACGAAAAATGCGAGGATGTTTTCAGATTCACAAAGAAAGAGTTCACTTTCACTAGATTAGTCAGCTCCCATGGCGTAGTGGTCACTGCGCTCGCCTTGCACGCGGGAGACCCG
>NW_007483969.1:0-293 GCF_000475195.1 Diaphorina citri
TTCTCTCTCACTCTCACTCGTACCAATAATTATCTCTCCTTCTTTCTTGTCTCTATTCTTCTGTTTCTTTCAGCTCTCCCTCTCTCTCTCTCCTCTCTTTTTCCCCCATTATTTACCTTCTTTCTCTTGTGTCTCGTTCTCTGCCTTCCTTTCTCTGTTTTATCCATTTTTAGTCCGTCCTTCCTTTATTATTACAATAGTAATAAAGAGGTATAACGGACGGACTATTGTATTCGGTTTAGTGTCGTCTGTCTGTCAATCCAAAAATGTTTTCGCAACAACCTAGCAACGTT
>NW_007483970.1:0-293 GCF_000475195.1 Diaphorina citri
AACACCCTGAATAAATTACGATGGTCTTTTATGAAACATACTGTATATTTGAAAGATGTCGTCGGGTGTTACATACAGGTTGTACTGTGAGGGGTGAAGGGCATGGAACACCCTGAATAAATGCGGTGGTCTTTTATGAAACATACTGTATATTTGAAAGATGTCGTCCGGGTGTTACATACAGGTTGTACTGTGAGGGGGTGAAGGGCATGGAGCACCCTGAATAAATGCGGTGGTCTTTTATGAAACATACTGTATATTTGAAAGATGTCGTCCGGGTGTTACATACAGGT
>NW_007483971.1:0-293 GCF_000475195.1 Diaphorina citri
CGCTGTTTCCTAGTGCGCAAGAAATATTTGAGTATATTGAAAAGTGTGGCAACACTGCAACGATGGACTCGAGGCTATATGGCGCGAAGGTAAGACATGGCAACACTGTAATTTGTATTTTATATCTGAAGAATCTATCACACAAGTGGTGGCTTTTACAAATAACTTAATGAGAGATTTCACTAAAGGGAGAATTTTAATAATTAATCCAACAAGTGGTGGCTTTTACAAATAACTTAATGAGAGATTTCACTAAAGAGTAAAGGGAGAATTTTAATAATTAATCCAAAAAT
>NW_007483972.1:0-293 GCF_000475195.1 Diaphorina citri
ATTCCCAATATAATGTTTAAGTCACCCATCCATTTATTGGCCTTGCTCGGCGTAGCTTAACATAGGTGACGCTAAAACTAATCTTAAATGATCGACTGAAGTGTTATCTAAAACTTTCTCGCCTTGAGTTCATAGGTCGTCGCGACAAATTTCGAGATCAAAGCTCATTTGTGTAAGAAAATGTGAAAAAAATCCCCCTAAAACCAGTTTTTATCGTTGGGGGGTAATGTTACTCGCTTCCATGGACCATCCTTAAAACCATAAGTGCCCCCTGGGTGGTTCAAAATGAGTAA
>NW_007483973.1:0-293 GCF_000475195.1 Diaphorina citri
AATCCCAGCCGAGGTATGGAATTTTATCCTCGATATAATTTGATAATTTGACCACAATAATAGTAGTAGCCTACTGCTGGACTAAAGGGACTTTTCAGTCCTATGCGAGCAGTATAAATAAGGACTATTATTATACTAATTATTATTATTACCTACATAGTATACCTGGCTACCTAACTTATCCATATTTTTTCTCGATCATTCTGGAAAACAATAATAATGTACTCGAGCGTGTAGGTACCTACTCATTAACCAAACAATATATGTGAGGTTGAGGTCAATGTTTTAACTGG
>NW_007483974.1:0-293 GCF_000475195.1 Diaphorina citri
TTGCATCTGCAACACATTTTACCGTATTCATACCTAGAAGTCAATAAATTATAATATTTTCCTTGTCAAGTATGTGAACAACTTTTATAGAACTTACCGTTTACATTGTATAATATTGTCTTGTGATCTGACTTTGTATCTTAACATGTACAATTACATCAAGTTGTGAACGCTTCTGAATAGTGTGATATGTCACCAATTTGGTATGTACCAGAACATCAAGTTATACTTGTATGTTTCTTAGAAACTAATTTTAGATTTGGAAAACGCTAATTTTAGATCACTTGACAAGA
>NW_007483975.1:0-293 GCF_000475195.1 Diaphorina citri
GGAGTATTTGAAAATATTTTCCTTGATGGTTTTGGAAATTTACTGATATGTAAATCTATGATTATGATGAACTTGAGTACATAAATTTGTTCTTGGAATTACTCAGCACACAATCACACATATTTACAAAACCCCAGTTATTGAACGTCAAATATTAAGTCTACTTCTTTTTTCTTTATTTATTATTGATGTATAAATTTTATTTATTTCATTTATTCTCTTTTTTTTTTGTCCACCCTGTGTTAATATATTTAAAAGGAAACCGTATTTTTTATTACTTTTAGTTTACCTAC
>NW_007483976.1:0-293 GCF_000475195.1 Diaphorina citri
TGAGCTAGCTCTCTGGCCTTGATGACACCTCTTGGTATCCTCTTAATGGGATAGTATATGGACTCACAGTATTTCTCTGGAATAAACCTGAGTATGCGGACTCTTTAGAGGTGCTGCAGGTGAATTTTAGAAAAACTGGGGAGGTTGAAATATACCAGTGAGGGTACTTCTATGTTACATCAAGGCCTTGGGATAGCAGACCTATCAAACCCCTCTTTAGACCCCTTCAGTTCGGGGGCCCCAAGCTAGCTCTCTGGCCTAGGCACCTTTTGGTATCCTCTTAATGGGATAGT
>NW_007483977.1:0-293 GCF_000475195.1 Diaphorina citri
CGACCGCCATACACGTCAAGCTTTTTCCGCCATACACATTCTGACACAGTCAGAAGCTTGACGTGTATGGCGGTCTGACGTCATTCGCCATACACATGACCGCCATACACGTCAAGCTTTTTCCGCCATACACATTCTGACTCAGTCAGAAGCTTGACGTGTATGTCCGCGATACACATTCTGACTCAGTCAGAAGCTTGACATGTATGTCCGCGATACACATTCTGACACAGTCAGAAGCTTGACGTGTATGTCCGCCATACACATTCTGACACAGTCAGAAGCTTGACGTG
>NW_007483978.1:0-293 GCF_000475195.1 Diaphorina citri
AAGAAGAGAGAGAGAGAGAGAGAGAGAGAGAGAAATTAGTTTTGAATTTAGGTTCCTGAACTAAATAGGGGGAGAGAGTTTTTTTAGGAAAGATTGGATGATGTTATATAGGTAGTTGATGTTATATAGGTAGGTATTTGATAGTATTTACTAATTTAAAGTAGGTATTTTGAAGAGATAATAGAGTACTAATGGTTCAATAAACTGTAAAACTACCCCATAGCCTCGATTGGATTCAAGAGGAAATCAAAAGCCACCACATAAAGAGGAAAATACTAGAGAAAATTAAAGCG
>NW_007483979.1:0-293 GCF_000475195.1 Diaphorina citri
CTGGGAGACTTTCAACCGGGAGGATACCAGCCTCAAATTTCCCTTGCTAAAGAAATAGCAAAGCTTTTTAAAGCCAAAACCAAATGACAGCCCAAAGCAATCACCCCAGGGCTGATTGAGATACAATCACCCCAGGGCTGATTGAGATACTGACGAAAAACGCCGACCCCGTCTGAACTCTTCGAATGGGTCCTCCCCCCTCGCTGAAATTCTGGATACGGGCCTGTCCACAGCATCCCTCCGAATAGAAAACTATAGACATAAATGAGAGGGTCAAACAAAACACATCCTCT
>NW_007483980.1:0-293 GCF_000475195.1 Diaphorina citri
GCTTTTGATTAACTTGGGTTTACCATTCTAACTCAGCTCTAGCTATTCTGTGGTAATTTGTGTTTTTGGAGAAGTGAAAAGATTTGGAGCTTTGTTGCTTTGTTAGAAGGAACTCTAACAAAGGAGCGAGGTCTTACTGTCCCGTAATCGAAGAAATTCAGCCGTTTTGAGAGCAAACTCCATCTGATCCTAAAATTTGCCCTGGGCGGGAATAAGAGCGACCAAGCACTCTTACAAGGCATGGGCATTACGTTCCAAACTAACTAGACTGATGAAAAGACTTTTTTAAAGGT
>NW_007483981.1:0-293 GCF_000475195.1 Diaphorina citri
CTTCAAAGAAGATCGCGAAAACATAAAACGAAAGAAAAGACCTTTTCGAATTTTTATTATCTTGGACTCATCACTTTATATAGGTACTATCTCTGCAGACAAAGCAAGACCTCGGTAACATGAATTAATTCAATCTGGTAATATTGTATAATGAAAAGCACTCTGAGATAAAAATGTTCTTGTTTTTGTTCCACAACCTTGGTGGCGTTGATGGTTAGATGTTTTACTGCTGATCTTTTCATAGAGGTTTTGACTCATCTTTTCATCTTTTACCTCCTTGGACGAGTAATAAA
>NW_007483982.1:0-293 GCF_000475195.1 Diaphorina citri
CATGCCTTTTCTACAAGTTTGGCCATGCCTCGGGATGAACTAGCGGGATTCCGGAGCGAAGCGACGAAATTCAGCTAGGTAGTTATTCATATTTTAAGTAGGAATGGCCCTATTTTTCCTGGGTTTCCGCCACACCTCACCGTCAAACACCTAGGTAGGTCTTTGAGACGGTCTCATTGTGAGTGTGATGTCCTAAGACCGGCTAAAGTACCTACATATCAGTCACAGGAGGTAGGTACAGTCAAAATGGTCTCGGTTATCCCTGTGGTAACGCCATTCTGCTTGAAAGCAAA
>NW_007483983.1:0-293 GCF_000475195.1 Diaphorina citri
CCCATCATGATAACATCCGCCCCGGGCGGGAATCGAACTCGCGGCCTAGCGCTTACAAGGCAAACGCACTACCAACTAAGTTAACTAGGCTGGCACTAATTAAACTAAATCCAAGCAGTTTCAATGTAGATTAAAATTTGTTTTCATATTAAATCATGTCTTTTTATTTTGATTTTTGTAGCTTTCTTTGTCTCCTTCATCTTGTGTTTGATGTTTCAAAATAAAAAGACAAACAAATTGTTGAGACAGAAGAAAAGAGGTTGGATGAATGATCTAGTCAGAAGAGCAGAAGA
>NW_007483984.1:0-293 GCF_000475195.1 Diaphorina citri
CTCATGGACTTGTGTGGACAACCAAAATTTGACTCGAATCCATTTGAACTGGGAACAATAGACTGGAGTCGAATGGACACGTGTGTAGATGCCTTAATGAGAGGGTAGGGGACTAGTGAAGAAGGGTACCTTTAAATTTCTAATTTTCTTTTTCTTTTTTTTAAGCTCGAAATAACCTTGCATTTTCTTCTCCTTCTTCTTCTTCTTCCTACTTCTTTTTAACGAAACTTATTAATTTGACTAAATCTGACTAAAAATGGGACGCGTTCGTTTGGAAAAATGGTAAGCAGGTT
>NW_007483985.1:0-293 GCF_000475195.1 Diaphorina citri
TACCTGTTACCAAAGTCCTTACTATTCATAGTAGATATTATTACTTACGCTAACCACTCATTATATCAGGTGGACCTGACACCTGATGAGCACACACACTATCAGGTAGACCTGAGCAGGTGCACTTGTCGTCGGGTCTACCTGATAGTGAGTGGCTGGCCTTATACTCTAAATTTGTAAAATAGTTATGTGAAATAGTGTTATAGGTAGATAGCTACCGTACCTACTTACTACAATAGTAACAGTAACAGGTATTTCAAGAAAAACCACGGGTTATGGAAAATCAACATTAC
>NW_007483986.1:0-293 GCF_000475195.1 Diaphorina citri
CAATAACTTCTTAGCTCCGTTTCGAATCCTGTCCTCGGCGAAATTTTTATCCCCGCACAGATATTTCACCAGACCATCCTCATCAGGGTCTGACCATTTGAGCTGCGGGAGGAAAAAGTGAGCAAGAAATGACATTTTTGACTGTACTGTTTTTGTTTTTGTACAAAGCTTATGGTACCTGAGTTCAATGTGATTTCTCAATCTTAAGGCTAAAAAAAGTGAGCATGAAATGACATTTTTGACTGTACTGTTTTTGTTTTGTACAAAGCTTATGGTACCTGAGTTCAATGTGA
>NW_007483987.1:0-293 GCF_000475195.1 Diaphorina citri
CTAAGGCATCTATTGCCCTTGAATCTTTTATTCTGCAAAATCTTGATTCTAAATTTCTAGAAACTAATAGAAGTTAAACTAAAAGTGCAAGCAGTGTTGCATATACCTATCTAAGTAAACACCTATTAAGTAGGAATCATTTGAGAAATGAGATGGTTATCTAAACAAAACTAGGTACTAAACCATCAAGTAATTACTACCGAGGAAGAAGAAGGAACTCCACCCCCGATTCGAAAAACAATTTCGGAAACTAATTTAAAACATAAATATCTCCAAAACGTTTCTTATGGAGA
>NW_007483988.1:0-293 GCF_000475195.1 Diaphorina citri
ACTTAACACCAATGTCAAGAGCAATGCGACTTCAAGTAACGTGCTTCCTGATATTATGAGTCTCATACCAAATTAAATTGTTTGGAGATCACGTTTTTAGGTCCCGACTAATTTGGTTACAATCACGTCTGCATCTCCAAGTCTTCTGTTTAACGAATATTAAATAGTAATACTTTTAATGAATTTATTTTATTTAGACATCCTTTGTAAATACCACTTGTAAGTATCCAATGTTTAACATAACAAATATAATGTTAAATAGTTTTAGAGGTAAAAGTACATAGGTAATAACA
>NW_007483989.1:0-293 GCF_000475195.1 Diaphorina citri
AAGAAGAAGAAGAAGGAGGAGTTGAAGGATTAGAATGAGAACGAAAAACAAGAAAAGTAGATAATGAGGAGTAAGAGGAAGTGGGGTAATCTGGAATCCAAATAGGTGTTAATGGGAATTTAAAATTTTCCTCCTCTCCCTTCTGTTTAGAGATTTGGCAAGGTCCTAAATATTTTGCGTTTTCAATGTACATGGAATAAATTCCATGTTAGGAAGCAGTGGCGATTCATGAAAAATTCAAAAAGGGGAGCTATAAACACATTAGATTAGAGTATGTCGATCTGCTGGTGGTC
>NW_007483990.1:0-293 GCF_000475195.1 Diaphorina citri
ATGGGGGGGTGGGGGGGGGGGTCGCTTTCCAAAATATGAGGGGTGGGAAGGACCGGAGGGGGAGAGAGAGGCTTTATTTCAAAATATTCTAGTCCTCATCACTTCAGACATTTCAGACGTCCTGGGATTGTCTAAATAAAAGTGACACTGACACTTGGGATGATTACTGGTGAGCTGGGTGTGAGAGTGGATGGGTGACCGTCTGGACATATCTCACGGATGCAACGTAATGTATGCAGACAGCAATGTATGATTAGACGTGCATTGCTGTATGAATAGCTAATTCAGTACTG
>NW_007483991.1:0-293 GCF_000475195.1 Diaphorina citri
GCACGCCGCCAATGCAGTGAAGCAGAAGTGAGATTAGAGGAAAGAGGAGTGCAATGAGGGTAAAGAAAGGTAGGTGGCGCGCCGCCAATGCAGTGTAGCAAAAGTAATATTAGAGAGAGAGGAGTGCAATGAGGGGAAAGAAAGGTAGGTACTACGTGAAGAAGGAGGACACAAATTATGAAGTGAATAAAAGGCGGGGTACAAAATTGATTTCCAATCTTTTTTGGGGTGGGATGGAGTTTTGTTTATTTTTTGTGGCACTTGATTTATTTTGGGAGGAACGACTTGGCGGG
>NW_007483992.1:0-293 GCF_000475195.1 Diaphorina citri
TCAAATCTGAGTTCTATCAAGAGAAAAGTTCCTTGTATCTATACTTCTTTCAAATATATTATTTTAATAACTTTTTTTTATATTCCTTCTTTATTTATTTTACTTTTAGAGGTAATACATTTGTCTATTTCTTACAAAATAAATAGAAACAAAATGGAAACTTAACATTTGAACAATCAATATGATTGAAAAAACTTGAAACCTACAGGTATCAGTAGAACCTCGATTATTTCAACTAATTGGGATGATGAAATGATACATGAAATGATCACTTTCTATGATGATCTTTTCCT
>NW_007483993.1:0-293 GCF_000475195.1 Diaphorina citri
ATAAGCCCTCTGAAAAGTTATGGCCCCCAAACCCATAAAAGGTGGACCCCCGAAACCCATAACAGAGCGGCTTTATGGACCGAGATTTCATTCTTGAAATCCGGTACCTAAAGATTTGGTCGAATAAAATAAAGATCCCGATTGTAAATTAGGTTTTGGACAAATTGATTTCTTCATATTCTCAAGCTTAAATGCATCTGTATTTTTTATAGGTGGGTTAGCTGGGTTAGGTAGGTACATAATTTGTTGATAATAAACATGTTTTGAGATTGGTGATACCAAAATATCAATGG
>NW_007483994.1:0-293 GCF_000475195.1 Diaphorina citri
TCTCTATTTCTTCACAGTAATTTAGGGCCCAAACTTCTGCCGCATACAATAATGTCACTTTTACTATTGTTTCATATATTATCACTGGAGTGACGGAGAAAGTATCTCTCTCTCACTTTACTACTATGACTATCTCTTTCTATCTATGAATCTGATTGAATTTATTATCACTTTAATGGCGTTTTCTTTGTTGGTGAACTTTATTTTAAACTTATTTATAATTCGAAAATTCACTGTTTTAAGATTTGAATTAACTTTTTTTTGAACTAAAGTCACTGTTTTATGATTTGAAC
>NW_007483995.1:0-293 GCF_000475195.1 Diaphorina citri
AAATGGTTCTCCTCCGGAAAATGCAACATACACTTGCCCCATGTATCCCAGCGAAAATATGTACATAATGTAGCTATGTATCTGCAGGATTCTCGTGAAAATGTTATCAGGTTTTTTTTCCAATGCAGTTTGTTCCAAAGTTAAACAAGACAGGAGAAACACTCTTGAGGGGAAATTCATATCAAGTTATCAAGCATATTAAACACAATAGAGAGAAAACTGTATGCACCGTGCACCAAGTTCTTGGAAATCGAATTAACAATTTTTTTCTTCATCATGCTCTGCTGGAGAAA
>NW_007483996.1:0-293 GCF_000475195.1 Diaphorina citri
GTTCTCTACTTGTCCTCAAAGATCAATAATTGAATTATTGTAAGAGCACGTAAAATTTAATGTTGAAATAATTGTTGAGAACTACCTAATTGATCAATTAGAAAAGATTGTAGGTGGTGTCAAAACTCCCACGAAAGTTGTCTACAAAAACAATTAGGTATCTTGTTTGATTCAATAAAAAATAAACAGTACCTAAAGTACGTGAACAACCACAAAAAGAAGAAGAAGTTATGATGCAATTAAACAATTAAAAGATCTTAATGGCTGTCGGTTTAAGTTAGTAAAAACAGAAA
>NW_007483997.1:0-293 GCF_000475195.1 Diaphorina citri
TAGAGGAGATAAAAGAAGAGAGGAAAGAGAGAAATGAATAAGCAGGGATGAAAAGAAGAAAAGGGAAAGAGGAACGGAATAAACCATAAAAGAGGAAAAGAAATGTAGAAGAAAGAGGAAGACGAGAAAAAAAAAAGTAAAAAGATGAAAAGGAAGAAAGAAATAAAAAATATCAAAGGAAAAGAGATAGGAAAGAAGGAGGAAACTACAATGTAAGAAGAATAAAAGAAATATGGCAGAGGAGGAGGAGGAGGAGGAGGAGGAGGAGGAGGAGGAAGAGAAATGAAAGAGGA
>NW_007483998.1:0-293 GCF_000475195.1 Diaphorina citri
CTCTCTCTCTCTCTCTCTCTCTCTCTCTCTCTCTCTCTCTCTCTCTCTCTCTCTCTCTCTCTCTCTCTCTTTCTTTCGCCCATAAGACTATGTAGCCATCAACATGAAAACTGCCTTATACTACAAGTTGGGTGAAGGGGGTAAAAAAGATAGGTAACCTGTACCTCGGTACATACATATTTTTATTAAAATCTCTCATGTTAGGGCACTTTTTTTACCCGTATTAGCCTATTTTGTATTTATAGAAGCGACAGCATTTTTGCCACAGCTAAGGCAATGAAACGAAAACGGTC
>NW_007483999.1:0-293 GCF_000475195.1 Diaphorina citri
AATATAGGATCAAAATTTAGGATCATAGGAACCATTTGGCACCAAAAATCAATTTTTTTGACATACGGCGTTTTCGCTTAGCACGGCAGTACAGCTACAAATCCAATCTTTTCTTGCTAAACTAATATAACAGCATCGCCTTATGGATGAGCCTTCTCTGCTTATTGCTGTTCATAAGTCCATTATTTCTTAAAGTCAAATGTCATTGGTGTGACCTTTAAAACTCTGTCTCACAGGCAACATGAAGGATCATGTGTTCCACTTACACGGACATAGCTTCCATCTAGTCAGAC
>NW_007484000.1:0-293 GCF_000475195.1 Diaphorina citri
AAACATCTTAAACTGTCATACCCACAAAATCGTGTAACATTCCTGAACTTGACCGCAAGAAATTCAAACATTTATGAAGAATGGTACTGATCCTACATGAAGAACACAGTAAGGAGTAAGGTGTTCAGATAAACATGCCGAACCATCCGTCATCACGCGAGAGTTAAGAACTTTATAGAGCGGAAAATAATTACAAATTGTTCTGTTGTTTTTGTTGTTGTTTTCTATCTCGGGTAATATTTACTTGGAAATGGTTCTTGTTCTCGCCATGGGTCAATGCCCCGTGGGAAACT
>NW_007484001.1:0-293 GCF_000475195.1 Diaphorina citri
CCAGAAAGTATCCCGTTGAAATATTTGCAATCGAAAGAAGGACAAATATTTGTCGATAGCGGGCATCGAACCCAGGACGTTCTGAATTTCTACGACCATGCCTGGTAAAGTTGGTCTGTGGATCGCCAAACGGTTCAACATGGTTTCGGTCCGTTCGGTCCGTCCAACAACAGGTCCAGATGTTCCTCGCGAGGTTGGTGAAGGTGTGATTATTATAATCATATCAAATTTCTCAATCAATCTCGATCCCGAACAATTGATTAGGCCTCACGTCTGGGATTCACGCTCTCGGT
>NW_007484002.1:0-293 GCF_000475195.1 Diaphorina citri
CACCTCCATTGTTACAGTTCTTTCATTAGTGGGTATTTTATTTTCAATCCAGTCCTTTTATTTCCTATTATGTTGTATTTAAGTCTTTGTCTTCTGAATATTGAAATGCTCTCTTAGTAATTCCTTCATTGCATAATATCAATACCTACGTAATAATAATAAAAAGGGGGGAAACATTCCAACAATATGTCAATTCTTAAAAGGGTTTGTCAATTCTTAAAAGGGTTTGTCAATCCTTAAAAGGGTTTGTCAATCCTTAAAAGGGTTTGTCAATCCTTAAAAGGGTTTGTCAA
>NW_007484003.1:0-293 GCF_000475195.1 Diaphorina citri
CTTGTGGTAGTCCTCGATGATGGGGTCAAACAGGTCAGCAAACACGATGTAAGCCTCAGCGTCGGGAGCGTAGATACCTACTCCAGAGTCCGGGTTCTCGAAACCTGAAGACAGATTGAGAACACACAACATGATGTTAAAAGAAATTAAGAGAAAAAGTCTGGCTCGGGGGTTTAAAGAGGGAGGATACCAGCCTGAAATTTCCCTTTGCTAATGAAATAGCAAAGGTTGAGTGCGAAGGGCATCCAATTGTATTTTTTTTTTTTTTTTTTTTTTCCAAAACTAAAGTCAGT
>NW_007484004.1:0-293 GCF_000475195.1 Diaphorina citri
TCTAGAAGTACATTTAAACAAGTTAATGAGCTGTTGTAATTTACGACCTTCTGAATTGAATCTGTTTCTAAAGCACTGCTTGCTGGTGCAATAAAAAATGCTCTAGTACTCCGATCTGAGCAGGCAATTATATCTGAAAGCTAACTCAATTCCGAGCAATGTAACTTTTCACACATTACTTATCGATCTTGATTGCTTCTGAAGTATGTAAGTAGTACTCGAGTACTCGTATGTAAAATGGTTTGCAACTTCCCAGCCAAGCTTGAAGCAATAATACAATAACCTTTGCTTTT
>NW_007484005.1:0-293 GCF_000475195.1 Diaphorina citri
CGTTTTGTGCGCAGTATCCGCGGTTTGTTCGCGATATTCGCAGTTATGGGTTCGATCTCAGGAAAACGCAGATTTTTTCAGCTCTTTTTTTTACCGCAAATAAGTAATTGATGAAACCAAAATTTTCGCCTGCGGCCGGTCCTAAAAATTTTAGTTTCTATAGATTGTATATTTTTTTCACAATTTTTGCCTGCGGCGCTGTTCCTCATTCTTTTCGTGTTAACCTTCATCCCCCAGGGTGTGTGAATGTGTAAACCGAAAAATTACAAAAAAAAAAAAAAAAATGCGGCGCA
>NW_007484006.1:0-293 GCF_000475195.1 Diaphorina citri
CTAACTGTAACTGATAAGGTCCCATCGGGATAAAAGCCAAGAGAAAAGGAAGACAGGAGAGGAGAAAGCCAGCCGTTCCGAGAACAAACCTTATCTGTTCAGGATAGTTTACCCGGGCGGGAATCGGACCCGCGAACCCCGGGACCTTCTACATGACAAGCAAGCGTGTTACCACACTAACTGTTCCCCTATCTTCACAGATACCTCTTCGTCTCTCCTATCAAGGATAAACAGGGTCGTCGTGTCATCATTGGGGTGGGAAGCAATTTGGACCCCCAAAAGTACACGGATGA
>NW_007484007.1:0-293 GCF_000475195.1 Diaphorina citri
TTAATGCTTATATTTTTGAAATTTTTAATTTATTTTTTAATCACAGAACTCTCTGTCAATTTGGCCTACCCCAAGAAATTGACTTTGAAGAAAAGATCCATGTCATATCAAAAATTAAAAGTAAGAATCACTTAAAGTTCTTTTTTGGGACCTGTTGAACCATGAACAGCCATGATTTTCTAGTGACAGAGAAAAATTGAACTCTGCCTCGTACCTAGGGTTGCCAACCGTACGTTATTTCCCGGAACAATCCGTATATTTGTCAAAAATCAAATGTTCCGCCGGAACACACC
>NW_007484008.1:0-293 GCF_000475195.1 Diaphorina citri
ATTGAAGAAAAGGATTGTTTAATGTCCGTAATCTGTTCAGAACTTGACTCTTTTCCTGAAAGCAACTTAATGCTACAGCAAAATTTAAAACAGTTGTGTAATGCTTTTAAAAGGTTTTCTTCTCTGTAAAATAATTTACACATACATTTTGCATGCAGTGTTAATTACTTTCTATTTTTTGTAAGAATTCATCTTTAGAGGGCCTTTGTTTTATTTCCTAAATTATTTTCATTTCAAGTCAGAGTCCAAATTTCCCCAAAGCTGCTAGAGCTGATTTTTAAAATAAATAAATT
>NW_007484009.1:0-293 GCF_000475195.1 Diaphorina citri
TTATGTTAAAAAAGGAGTTATTTAGGTCACCTAAGTAACTCCTTTTTTATTTAGGTGACTACTAGTATGCACATAAAAAATTACAATTATTTATTCTCAGAGAGAGCTATAAGAAGTTATTTTTATTTTTGTAGGGACCTAAAGTTGTTGGTTATTCTTCCTAATGTTGATCATTTTCATAAAGCTATATGGAAAGACAAAGCAAATTTAAAATGTTTTTTTTTTTCTGCTAAAATTAATCAGAGAAAAATGTATTGCACATAACATTTGAGCCACCCTGTATAAAAAGGGAA
>NW_007484010.1:0-293 GCF_000475195.1 Diaphorina citri
AGGAGAGTTTTGTTTCTTGTGTGTTTAGAGTTCACTCTAAATGAGATTTCATTGAGGAATTCAGGTAAGACTGTCGAATTATTAAGAACTTTGTAAAGGAGTATAATATCGTTTACGTCTCTTCTGTGTTTCAGGCTAAGTATATTGTTGGTGTTCATTATTTCGGTGTAATCATGGTCAGTAATGGCCATGGGTTTATTTTGTTTGAAGGATAGATTGCGTAAAAATTTATGTTGGACAGTTTCGATTTGACTTATGTATTTAGAATAGTTTGGAGACCACACAGAAGAGGC
>NW_007484011.1:0-293 GCF_000475195.1 Diaphorina citri
AAGTTTTACATACTCTTGAACATCGGAGTTACAGATGTGATTTCAACCTCCAACAAACCATTTCAAGAACCTATTCATATAGAACTATCATTTCCAGGTTCCTATATACTTGTAGATAATATATATTACTATTTAGTATTGTTCCTACCAACACATGTAGATGTAGATACTTGTAGGCAATGTCTATGAACTATGTATGTGTAGATATGTAGATGATATTTAGAACTGGAAAATGTGAAGTCATCCACAAATGAATTACGTCATGCAAGTCAGGAAGAAAGGCGGAAACTTCA
>NW_007484012.1:0-293 GCF_000475195.1 Diaphorina citri
AATAATGAGCAATACCTACATGGCGGAATTTTTTCCCATGTAAAAATTCCTTCGAGCTTCGAAGTTTTTGTGCCTAACCAAGAAAAGAACCGGATATTTTCCGTCTAGACAGGAGATTCTAGCGTCTTTGAGATTTCGGTAAAAATCTGGCGAAAATGTGAAGGATTTTTACTTCCTGTGACTCTTTCTATCTGTGTTGTGTTCTAGCAGTGATTTATTTGGTACCTCGTTCTGTAATTCTGTATTGGAGTAGGAGTCTAGAGTCTAGCCTCCTGCCTTCCTGTAAGTATCCA
>NW_007484013.1:0-293 GCF_000475195.1 Diaphorina citri
TGAACAGGCCCAGAGCCCGGCGCCTTAGCCCCTGCGACAAACAGGCTTCGACCGCCCCTGAAGCAAAATAAATAAACTGTATACAGTACAATTCAGGAAAGAATAGTCGGTTGAGGTGGAGTCCAAATCGCGGGAACCCTTGGACCAAAAGTCTCAAATAACTATTACGAGTATGTACCTACACAGTTTACAGTAGTAATGGAAACGAGAAATTTCTCGTCTCTAAGTTAAGGAGATGAGACATGGATTTTGTCTCGCCTCGCTTACGTCACTAATACTGGTGGAAAATAACT
>NW_007484014.1:0-293 GCF_000475195.1 Diaphorina citri
GCCTCGCCTTGGGGGCATTTGCTGATTAGGTTGCAGGATCTAGGATTTCTTTTCCTAAAAGCTACAGTTCATTGAACCGCTAGTAACAGTAGTAACTAATAGGTACATATAACTACTATCTATGTGACTACAATAAAACAAGTGCAAGTACCCAAACCCAAGTCCTTTATTTTATTATTTCTCCGAGTATGAATATTAAAATGGACACCCGGAACTCTTATATCAGGGAAAAGGATCTTGAGCATTGGAAAACTTTCCTTGTTTTTGTTCGTAATGCAGTGAACACATTCGTG
>NW_007484015.1:0-293 GCF_000475195.1 Diaphorina citri
GCATTTATGGCCGCGTTCAAACGCTTCCTAGCGAGGCGCGGCGCGGTAAGTGTTATGTACTCAGATGGTGGAAAAAACTTTCTCGGTGCTAGAAATCAATTGGACGAGATCTACAACTTGTTGGAATCTCAAAGTTTCAATGATTCTCTCTCTGGTGAGTTACAAAGACGTAGAATAAAATGGTCGTTCCTTCCCCCTCTGAGCCCTCACATGGGAGGACTATGGGAAGGCAATATTCGAATGGTGAAACAACATCTATTGAAGGTAATTGGGACACAAGTCCTAACTTATGA
>NW_007484016.1:0-293 GCF_000475195.1 Diaphorina citri
GGATCTCCTGGCTCCGGAGAGAGTTGCCAGCAAAATCGTGCGAGCTATGAGGAGAAACTACAGGGAGATCAGTATCCCCACACCTATGCTCACTTTGGATAGGATTTCCAGGTAAGAGCTATAACTGATCAGCTATATTCAGCTAACTGGACTGTTAGGTACATAACCTATCGAGTATCGAGTCCACTAAAGCGTAGCTTCCCTTTTCACTTACCTATAAATTTCTCCCCACGAAAACAAATTATGTGCATTCTACAACAGGGGTGCACAAACTCAAAGTGACCGCGGGCCGT
>NW_007484017.1:0-293 GCF_000475195.1 Diaphorina citri
CAACCTAGCGCTTGGAAAGACCTGAGGGGAAAGAATCATAAAGAGGACATAAAGCCAGAGGAAATAGCTCCGTTGAACACACGAGTTCCCGATGGATCACTAAGGCTAAAAACAGAGGGGAGAGCATAGGGCTTTTTGCTCTCAATTCTATGCGGTTTGAAGTCATTGCTTCCCTCTATTGTCACTTTCTTCTACCTACTCTTTGCTCTTCATTCCAATGGAGGTGTTGCAATTGGGAAAATATTATTAATAAAAGGTCGATTCCTACGTAAAAAGTTGTGAAAAATCCAAAT
>NW_007484018.1:0-293 GCF_000475195.1 Diaphorina citri
ACAAGATTTGTTTGTGTTTGTCTCTGTTTAGGTATTTATTATTTCATGCTCTTATGGAAGTGTTTCTTTAGCAACATAGGTACAACACCAATAACAACATTACCAGCTAATGCCAGCGCTACCTATGGACTTTATGACATAACTCCAGCTTGTTTCAGACCAAACACAGTACGAGATTATTATTTTCAATCACAAAATAAAAAATATTCGTGCAGTATAGGTGCGTGAAGTTAGCACCACAACTTTTGCTGCGAATTTGTACCAAAGCCCATCATTTAGTACCCATTTTGTTC
>NW_007484019.1:0-293 GCF_000475195.1 Diaphorina citri
TCTTTTATTTCTCTGCCCTTCTTGTTGATACTGTTGATTTTACGTTTCAATCCAGTCTAAATGTATACCTACGTCTCTGAATCCGATTTGCCCTGAATCCGATTCGGTTCTGCTATCGGCTCATCAAGAGCACGTTTCTTACTTCTAATGTCTCTATCTTCCAGGAACTTCTCCAAAACATTCGCTGATAATGTAGAATGGTCACCATAAATTTTCAATTGATATCTTAATTAGTTCTCCAATATCAAACCCAATTCTTCTAATTTATATCAAAAATTATACGGTACATCATT
>NW_007484020.1:0-293 GCF_000475195.1 Diaphorina citri
AAATATATCTGCCTTTTTGGTTCTCCTTATCAAGTTGACCCACAGAACTTATATAATTATAATGACTGCTGAAACCCTCCAAGAGATTATCAAATTGTACTTGTTAAACTATCTACCTACCTACTAATCATAGACTGCCAGCCTATAGCCTAGTTATCTTTGGAAAGTAGCACGTCTGCCCGTGGGTTCAATTTCCGCCCAGGACAATCCTTATCCTAAACAGATAAGGTTCACTTTCGGAACGGCTGGCTTTCTCCTATCCTATCCTTCTCTCTTCGATTTCGGGACGATAA
>NW_007484021.1:0-293 GCF_000475195.1 Diaphorina citri
CATATTTTTTGTTTATACTGATTATAAAGCTAAATTAGGAAAACACATAAATACAACAAAATAATCTGTCAAATTGTTAATGAATTAAAAATAGCAACTGTGGAAAAAGAAAAGGATTCGAAAACTGACTCATTAATATGAAAACCTGAAAATTAACTACCTCTATACCTACTTGATCTGAGTTATTTTTATTTCAGAGTTTTTTTTCTACTTTAGTTATTTCAACAATGCTATTTTTTCATGTTCCTATATACAGGGTGTCCACCAATGTATGACCCACTCCAATTGCTCCG
>NW_007484022.1:0-293 GCF_000475195.1 Diaphorina citri
ATAACGTTGTAACAAAAACACTTCTATGGAAATTCTCAGAAAGGGGGTTTTTACCTTTTCAGAGGGAAAACTTTCTCCTAACGTAACCAGCTTTATGTTTTCTTTACCTTGGAAAAAAAAATAACAAGGTCCTTCTGGTACATGTTGTTAAAAACACCAACTTAGTGACTCAAACAAAAGTGGAAAGAGAGTGTGTATTTTTCCAACACAAACCCTACATTTCCTGAGCTATTGGCTAAAAATGTAAATTACAGTTAATAATTTAAAAAAAAAAATAAAAAAAAAAACAAGGA
>NW_007484023.1:0-293 GCF_000475195.1 Diaphorina citri
ATACACTCTGTGCAAGTTTCACTAAAGTTGATACCACTTGAACCTGTCAAGTACAAGAAAACCGATCTACAATAGGTACCTTATATTTCAATTTAAACCACACTTCAAACACCATTCACTTTCAGTATAGGTATTAATTTCAGAAATAAAATATTAAAAAATACTTACCTACCTTTCAAATACCCAATACGAACTTCAGAAAAAAAAAATAATAATAATAATGAATTAAATGATGTAGGTAGTAGGTCGGTAGTGTAGAATAAACAAGCTGGGTCCGTCCCTCCGGGAATTTT
>NW_007484024.1:0-293 GCF_000475195.1 Diaphorina citri
AGGTCTACCTAACAGTGTGTTTGTGCTCATCAGGTGTCAAGTATACCTCATCAGGTGTACGTATCTGTCAGGTCTACCTGATAGTGAGTGGCTGGCTTAATTTCAGAAGTCTGTGATCAACATAGGGTAAATCACCCCAATAAGGACCTTACTCTGGCGCCCATAGCTTGAACGTTCTATCATAGGAACTGGTCACAATATACTTGGAATCGGGCGATATATCCAATCCCATCACTTTGTTATCGTGGCCAGACAGTGTGTTGAGAGGTTGCCAAGTCTTGTTACTCCACACG
>NW_007484025.1:0-293 GCF_000475195.1 Diaphorina citri
GTTAATATATTTAGTGGATGTGCTGAAAACACCAAATTTTCTTGTGCAAAACAGTAGGACGAGAGAAAGAGAAAGTCAATACTTATACCTACATCATAAGATTTTAAGATCGATTCGGCTACCAGAAACCCCGTAGGTTGATATTTTTGGTGGATGTGTCTAAAGCACTACGTTCAGTATAACGGCGAATAAGTGTTCACACATATCCTCTACTCCAAATCGTTCCCCTAAAATATGACTTTTTTGATACTTTAGCCAACACCTGAGAGCAGCCTAAGACGCGTTTCGTTCTT
>NW_007484026.1:0-293 GCF_000475195.1 Diaphorina citri
CAGTAGTTTCCAGGCAGCCCCATTCTGGGGTATCTGGCCTAGAGGGATTTCGCCACCTACTTTCATTCCTAAGGCTAGAATGGCATCATTTCTTTTATCCTCATATCGAGGGCATGTCTGTATTCTGTGTATCGTGTCGTCGAGGTTACCATAGTGCTCACAGAGTCCATCCTCTCCCACGAGAGTGAGTATCCGCTTCCTGTAGTCCCCAAAGGCCTGAAAGTGGTCGGTCAGGGTGCGATTGATCAGTCGATTCAACGGCAGGTCTAGTTCTAACCGAGTCTGCACTCTCG
>NW_007484027.1:0-293 GCF_000475195.1 Diaphorina citri
ATCAGCTGATGAAATTTTGAATTTTACCGCCAAAACTTCCTATATTCCTAATGTAAAACAACATGACGGATCGTAATGAGAGAAAAAAGCTACATTACAAAAGGAAAATACGCTAAATGTCAAGCGTTAAATAATAAAGCCGTATTTTATTGTGACTTTTTTTTTGTTATTCAACCAAGGAGATATGGTTTTTCAACTCTAACACCCTGACTGCCAAAGCATATTCCATGGTGCTTGTCCACAGAGACCCATGTATTAAAACTTCTCCCTTAACATGAGAGACGAGAACTCTT
>NW_007484028.1:0-293 GCF_000475195.1 Diaphorina citri
GCTCTCAGATACTTGATATAAGGGCTAGTTCGAGGGTTCTATTCCCGCCCGGGGGCGAATTTTATCTTAAACAGATAAAATTCGTTCTCGGAACAGCTGGCTTTCTCCTCTTTGGTTTCGGAACGATAAGACCTCCGTTGTTGCCGTTCCCACTATCATTTTTTTTCTATCTCTCTATCGCTATCTAACTAGATTCTAACCTTTGCTGAGCTCCAATCCTTTGCTACTACTTTTGTTGTTGGGGTCATTCTGGTTTCTACCGCTGTTGAAGTCACCAAGTCTCTTGTCCTCCA
>NW_007484029.1:0-293 GCF_000475195.1 Diaphorina citri
CCATGGGGATCGACATCGATCGACGGCTGGCGACTATGTGTGGACACGCCTTAAGACGGTCTGAGCGGTGAGCGCGATTGGTGGTCATAATGATTGTTACAAAGTTAAAGACAGGAATTGAGGAGCTGGGTGCAAAAAGGGAAATATGGATTTTTTTGCCCTTTTTGCGTAAAACGGTTTTATGAAGATGATGTCATTGCTCCATAAGACGCAGATGCATAGTTATTTTACATGTGTAAATTAAAATTAATGTTTAAGTGTTTAATAACGGTTTTAAAATTTTAACTTTTTAG
>NW_007484030.1:0-293 GCF_000475195.1 Diaphorina citri
ATTCTGGGTTGCTCAGACTCTTGTGGCAAACATATCAGTTTCATTAGGAACCGCATTCATAATTAGTACAACCAGGGCATTAACATGCTTTACTACATCAAGTGTGAGAACTGAGTCGAGATGCAACCAAAGTTATGATTAATGATTGTTCTTCGCTTATTGGATTAGACTCAATTTACCGACAAGTGTGGTATCTTTCGGTGCATTACCAATGAAGTTCTTAGGAATGGTAGGTGGTAGAACAGTATTGGTGTTACTAATGTGTAATGTGTTACAGGGTAACAACCCATTAA
>NW_007484031.1:0-293 GCF_000475195.1 Diaphorina citri
CCCACTCAGCCTCGTGAGGAAAATGAGTAGCTATGTAATATAAATGCGCATAGCGACCGGTGCTAGCATGGTAGGTAAATATTAGGAGCTGGATTATTGCGATACATATAAATTTGGAAAAATCCTACAAATGCTGCAGTGAGCACCAAAGTTGTGAAATAATAACACAAAGAAACGACATGTACACATTTCATAAAGCCGATGGCCCTACATATACCAATACCAATGACCACTACATCACCCCCAAGACATAAGGGTCTGGTCTTAACTCACCATCCCGGGAGATTTGTTCA
>NW_007484032.1:0-293 GCF_000475195.1 Diaphorina citri
ACATCTTACATGGCAATCAAAGTGTTAAGTCAGCCACTGATCTAAATAACTTTTCGTAGAACCAGAGGTAGGTATAAGAGTTTAATATCTTCTTGTGATGGGGATTTTACCCACTACAGTCAAACCTCTCTAAGTGGAAAACCTGGATAACTGGGAAAAAAAAAAAAAAAAAAAAATATGGCCCCTTCATTTTTTACTCAAAAACCTGTTTAAGAGGGAAAATCAAGCCGCTATAAGTAGGAATGACTTTTTCTAGATACTTGGTCCGGAGCCTCTGTATGTGGGAGAGGTTG
>NW_007484033.1:0-293 GCF_000475195.1 Diaphorina citri
ATGCCCATACCGTAGTATGTTCCTCATGAGATGGCCGATAAGCAATATGGACGGGTGACATGTCGCCATCAAATGGAGGGTAACACCTCAGTCACTAGAGACCTTAGAGAGGCCTGTCTAGTAAGGTTGCTTGTAGCACGTCAACCTTGTAAGCGCTAGGTCGCGGGTTTGATTCCCGCGGATAATGTTCGTTCTCGGAACGGCTAGCTTTCTCGTATCCTGTCTTTCTTGGATTTCTGGACGATAAGGACTTTAGCAGTTACAGTTCCCAGTTCTTCTTCCTAGCCTTTTCC
>NW_007484034.1:0-293 GCF_000475195.1 Diaphorina citri
TTCTGACGAAATTCCTGTGTGCGGAGTCCAGTATGTAGTACTATTGCACCTAAAAGAGTGTTTTGTTAATCCAGAGTTAAAGAAATACTGGCCTGTGTAAATCAAATGGGTGACGTCAAAGAAAACTCTTGACACTGTGTTGACTCTCAGTGGTAATGGTGAGATCAGGCATTAGAGATGAATATTGAAATTCCGAAATCGAAGAGAGAAAGAGGACAAGATAGGAGAAAGCCAGACGTTCCTAGAACGAACCTAGATGGCTTTATAGAGGGAACTATAACAGTGGAGGCCTT
>NW_007484035.1:0-293 GCF_000475195.1 Diaphorina citri
GAGAGAGAGAGAGAGAGAGAGAGACGGAGAAAGAAAGAAAGTGAGTGAGTGGGAGAGAGAAATAATATACAAAAAAAAGAGAAAAATGATGACAATAGAAACATAGAAATGAAAAAATAGTATCTTACATTATACATAGATACATTATTTAGTAACTTTTTTATTTAATAACTTCTCTCTCTCTCTCTTTCTCGCTCTCTCGCCCTCTCTATCTGTCTCTCTCTCTCTCTCCAGAGTTTTCTTTTTCTGTACTTTAATTTAGGAGCCAAGACAGTCAGTCAGTCAGACGCCCT
>NW_007484036.1:0-293 GCF_000475195.1 Diaphorina citri
GGAGTTGCAATTGGGAAAATATTATTAATAAAAGGTCGATTCCTACGTAAAAAGTTGTGAAAAATCCAAATCTGAGGTGAAAACTCCGAAAAAGTAACTTTACTGTAAAAGGTCAAAAATTCAATTTTTAATTGCCGTTCTAATGAAAAAGTTCAAAGAGTTGTGACGTCAGATTTCACGTCAAAATGCGCAGAAACGCTTGCACACAAATAAATGAAGTGGGAGTCATGAATTATGACGTCATCGCCTACGGGAGCGTATGCCGTGACGTCAAACTTCACGATTTACCGGTA
>NW_007484037.1:0-293 GCF_000475195.1 Diaphorina citri
TAAAGATGCCCTCAATGTGAACAACACATACAATCAGAATTTCAAGGGGAAGTACTGTACTTGTGCTCGTCCCTATCCTGACGAGGAAAATCCAAACTGTGATGAAATGATCCAGTGTGCCTTGTGCGAGGACTGGTACCATTCTGGACATCTGGGACTAGATAGTCCCACACCAGATGGAGAAGACTATAGTGAAATGTCATGTGCTTCATGTGTTAATATGTATCCTGTGCTTAAGCTTTATCCTCATCTCTTGGGTAAGTCATTCTGTTAAGTTAAGTGAGATACCTACT
>NW_007484038.1:0-293 GCF_000475195.1 Diaphorina citri
TAACTAATTAATAATTAATAGACGGTAGACGTCTGGTCAATATGCTAATGAGAGGTCTCCCACACAATCTACTAAAAATTTTCTACTCCCTAAAATGTTCTACCCATCTTTTTCTCCCCTACCATTCTCATACCTCTCTCTCTCTCTCTCTCTCTCTCTCTCTCTCTACCTCATAATTATTATCAACTATTGGCTAAAAAACACCATTAGTGATTAGACTAATTGCTCTCTCTCCCTCCCTCTCTCTCTCCCCCCCCTCTCTCTCTCTCTCTCTCTGCGGTACCCATCGGAGG
>NW_007484039.1:0-293 GCF_000475195.1 Diaphorina citri
ATAATAGAGTCCGCGGGTTCGATTCCCTCCAGGGGCAGGTTTTATCCTTTTTTCGTTGGATCTTAGATCAGTGGTTCTTTGATTTGTCTCCACGCCTCCCCAGGGGGGCGCGCCCCCCAGTTTGAGAACCTCTGTCTTAGATGAATTTTAACGACTTCTAACTCCGGACCGGTACTGAGTAAACAGTAAACATGGCAAATAATAGTGAAAGTTTTCTAACTAATACTATCTATCTCTAGTAGCGCGGTCAAACTTTTTTGACTTGGCGGGGCGGAGCGCTACCGCGCTCCTTA
>NW_007484040.1:0-293 GCF_000475195.1 Diaphorina citri
CTTTGAAGAACTGCCAGCTTGCTAGGCTGGTTAGGGTTAGCTGTTCTCCTCCCTGTTTATAGTCCCACAGCCAGACGCAAAAAGAGTTTGATTAAAGTGGTTAGTTACCTGTCACTCATAAAACAGATAGTTTGGATTCCAAACTTAGGAGAAAAAAAATATTTTGTGGAAAAATGGATGTAATTTTACTTTCACAGACAACCCTGTATAAAATGAAATCCTTGTAACATGGATTGTATATCTGACGCTGGACAATGGACGCTCTCTCTCTCTCTCTCTCTCTCTCTCTCTCC
>NW_007484041.1:0-293 GCF_000475195.1 Diaphorina citri
CAGGACAGTGCGGGATGGTTACCGCGAGAATTTCACCTCTACACGACGCGGCAGCCAATGGATATCTGGAGGTGATGGAAATTCTGTTGGACAAGGGTGCTTCCACGGCGCACAAAACCAACTTATATTTCTATTCTATTCTATCTATTTACATTATTTCTATTCTATTCTAAGGTGGAACGGGCATTTCACCCCTACACGACGCGGCAGCCAATGGATATCTGGAGGTGATAGAAATTCTGCTGGACAAGGGAGCTTCCACGGCGCAGAAAACCAACCAGGGGGAAACTGCC
>NW_007484042.1:0-293 GCF_000475195.1 Diaphorina citri
CACTATCAGGTAGACATGACAGGTACAACTGATCAGGTCCGCCTGTCAGATCTACCTGATACCTGATAGTGAGTTGCTGAAGCTTAACTCATCTCTTGGGGCTGTTTACCCCTACACCTAAGCCTGGGAGTAGGCTTTTTGTGTACCTATGGAGTTAAGCTCGTTCCTAACTGAGTTTCATAAAAGTCGTTGTGTATTGACAGATGAAATGGGTTTTGCGAAACGCGTTTCTCCAGTGAGCACTGCGCTTTAGGTATTGACATCGCCTAGTGTTCACTCTCCACCTTTCGCTC
>NW_007484043.1:0-293 GCF_000475195.1 Diaphorina citri
TAGCTATACCTGATTAGGGAGTACGATTTATCGTACGAACAGTATCGAATTTAAGGCAATTTATGGAAAAGTACACCAGTTCATCAGTCTTTGTGTACATTTTTCCCTTTTTTGATCGAGTGCTTTTGGAAGATTTTTCCCCTACTATTATTGCTACATAAAATACCCTTTCAGTCCCAATCTGGCAGTATAGACAAGGTAAATTATTCTAGTAAGTAGTTGGCGACAAGAAAAACCCGAATATTTTCCCAGAGTTTTCCCCACTGTCTTATTCGTATTTCTAAATTAATGAC
>NW_007484044.1:0-293 GCF_000475195.1 Diaphorina citri
GCCCCCAAATTCAACACGTCGTACCTTGGCCCCCTGGTATACTTTCGTACCAGAATTTCCTCATTCAAAACGTTGTACTTTGGCCCCCATAAAGTTGAGATTGCCAGCCTAGTTAGCTTAGTTGGTAGCGCGTCTGCCTTGTAAGATGTAGCAAAAGTTCAATAGTGGTTATAAAAGCTCAAATGACGGTGGTTTATTACAAACCCCACCCCTAGAGTAGGGTGGAGTGAAACTATAGGGATGGAAATTTTTTTTCGAATTTCGAAACGCCTGATATGTCAAAAGTTGCGTAT
>NW_007484045.1:0-293 GCF_000475195.1 Diaphorina citri
TGACTTTTTTGAAGACGATTATGTGAATTTTAATTCAGTCAAACATGGCTAAACCAATGAGATTCCGCTTTGGACGTAGGTAAACATAGCGAAATGTTACAATCTCACTGGTTCAGCCATGTTTGACTGAATTAAAATTCACATAACCGAATACAACTTCTCTTGCCTTCAAAATGGGCAGTCAGATCAGTGGGGAAATTTATTGCATGTCAACCTAAATAATTGGTCAACTGGTACGAGTAAATTGTATTTTTTTTCTTTGTCCGTCGTAGTTGTATTTGGCTACCAGACAA
>NW_007484046.1:0-293 GCF_000475195.1 Diaphorina citri
CTCAAAATCTAAATACATATTGTAACACATGCTATATCTCCCTCTTACACAGTACACACTTTATCTCTTAAATCTTTTCGCTCTCTCTCTCTCTCTTTCTCTCTCTCAAAATTTCTCTTAGTTACACTTTCTCAATTTCTCTCCCTGTTTCTCACACTCTCTTTTTAGGTTTTTACTAGTGGTTGACCCGTCCTTTGTACGGGATCAGCGTGGCGTAAGAGTCATAACTTTGAGGTGCTGCCATTTTGAATCGGGATGGAATATGACAAATTAAAATAGCCTATGTCACCCTC
>NW_007484047.1:0-293 GCF_000475195.1 Diaphorina citri
AAACACATTAATCCGTTGCCTGCGAGGGAGCTTTGCTCGGGACATTTGATGTGACGTCATCGCCTACGGGAGCGTATGATTTACGGGCATTTTTTCAATCGATTTATTTCGGGATTTAGAAGTCGTAGAAGAAAAAGAAAAATTCCGTTGGTCCTCATTTTTCCTGCTCTATGACTTGGAAACATCACCCAAGTAAGCGCAACTGATCTATTGGGAATGCCCACAAAAAATAAACAAAAATCCATCCCACCCCAAAAAAGATTAGAAATCAATTTTGTACCCCGCCTTTTATT
>NW_007484048.1:0-293 GCF_000475195.1 Diaphorina citri
CTACACAAAATAAATTCGTTCCAATGTTCTATTTTCAAAGTGATCTTTTCTTACTACATTAGAACTCCAATTCAACATTTATCAAATTACAATTGTGTTCAATGATCAAACAGCTGTGAGCTGTGTTATAGGCATGCTTATCAGGACCATATCTGATAGGCACTATTGGCGAGCAAAAAACAGGATTCATGTAATTAGTCCAGCTATCCAGCTAACAGCTAATGATTCTTACATAAATATGACGCTCTTGCTACTACCATTCATTTTTCAATGTACCTACTTTCCTACCTATG
>NW_007484049.1:0-345 GCF_000475195.1 Diaphorina citri
CTAGAGATAGAGCGATCAGTGTGTGAACTATGAAATGTGAACTGTGAATGGATCTCGTTCTTATAATATAAGATTCTATTATCTTACCTGTAGATCTACATCCCATACTTGTCCCAATGTTAGATCAGATAGGAGCCAGTTCACACGTAACTTCTTCATCAGTTGTTTCCAATGGCGCTCCTTGAACGCGTCAGATTTCAGCTCAATGATCATCATGTTCACCTGGAAGACATTAAGAAAAGAAATTCGATAGAGGAAACTGTAAATGCTAAGGTCTCATCCTCCCGATAGCAAACAGAGAAAGAAGACAGGATAGGAGAAAGTCAGCCGTTCCGAAAACGAATC
>NW_007484049.1:9999-10322 GCF_000475195.1 Diaphorina citri
TTTTCATATGAGGTATGAAGACAAAGAGAAGTTTACCTTAGTATAGTTTTGCAGCAATTGTTTAACATGATCATAGGACGCATACTGTCTAAGTCGTGATGGTAATTCTTTGAGCTTAGTGGTCAAAGCATCCAGCTGCTGTCTTAGTTTACGCGGATGAATACTGAGCCAAGGTTTCTCCCGTAGTTCATCGATCTGATTCCATACTGAGCTTAGTTCAGACCAGACACCATGGAGATCTTGTAACTCCTCAAACACAACCAGCATACGAGAGTCATTGCTGTTACCACTGTGGAACAGGGAAACGGGAAATAATTTATTTT
>NW_007484050.1:0-293 GCF_000475195.1 Diaphorina citri
TCAGTAGAAGGTATTTGTAGTCCTTGGAATTGGATCATTTTCCAATTTCCACCAAAGCGGACTGAGTAACGGAATCAGTAATACATTATGGGGAGTTGGGAACATTATAGTAAACAACAATTTCTCTCAGGTAAATGAATATTCTTCTAAGGAATTGATTCAGGTCAAAAAGCTGTACAGGGTTACTACTACCCAAGGTATCTGCATAATTATTTACCTTTAAGCATGTTATGTAGACTGCAGCTACCTTCAAAATCTTCTGATAACCCTCGCCGTTTTTTCCCGGTGGCTCT
>NW_007484051.1:0-293 GCF_000475195.1 Diaphorina citri
TGGCGGCGCACCTGCCGTGCAGGTCCCGGGTTCGATTCCCAGGGTCGACGCGCTCGTATATTTTGATTGCAGTTATTTCAGCGGGTTACTTTCTGGTGTTCTCGTTTTGACCCAGCACCTAAATGGGGAAGTATTTTTCCTATTATCGCCCATCTGATGAGGGACATTTACGGGATTGGCAATATGGGCATGCTGTGACACAGACCACATGGGTCTAGTAGTAACGGGGCACGGTTGATGTTTACAGAAACATGGTAGAACCAAATAACCTCTAATGTAACTTCTGAACCTTG
>NW_007484052.1:0-293 GCF_000475195.1 Diaphorina citri
GGTAGTATAAACAAGGTATATTCTATTCTATTCTATTCTATCGAGTTTTGAGTTTTCCATTACATCTAACTTTGTTAGGCCTACCACACACAATCGTATTATGAACGTGTGCGGCACAAATTGCAAGCATAAGCTCCTTTATAATAGAATTTTAATCATGCCACAATCTTCTTCCGCCACACACGTTCATGCATGCACGTAAGAACGTTTGTAGCGGGCCTTATAGAGGTATCAAGATTCGAAATATCTAATGCAGGTACCCTATGTTATACCAGGGGTTTCCAACTTCAATG
>NW_007484053.1:0-293 GCF_000475195.1 Diaphorina citri
TTTTTTTTTTTTTTTTTTTTTTTTTTTCTTTTCTTTTTTTTTGGTAAGGCGCTTTAACCCTTTCAACCCGGCTTATTTTAGAAAGAATCTTTTAATTTTTCTGATCAGGCATTATGATTTAGGCTATAAAAAAAGGCCTCTACAAAGTTTCTGGGACTACTGAACAAAAAATCGATCAGGAGACAAAACCAGACAAGTTATCCAAGAATTTTGCCGACGTCTTAGATCACAAAAGAAACGTTTGAAAAACACTGAGAACGGAAATTTTTTCGATAGGTCTGGGATGATAGGTA
>NW_007484054.1:0-293 GCF_000475195.1 Diaphorina citri
CAGCCATAAGGTTGGAAATTTGAAAACCATCAATGTCGGATTGAGCCACCCACTATGACAGTCATTAGTAGACAAAAGTATTTACACAAGCATGTTTAAACACCCTGTACCTACCCATTATAGACATAGGAGACATGAGCAGTCACATTGTACTTGGTAATTGGTAAACAACAAGAAACAGAGGACATAGAACAACAAGGTACTCCTACCTAAATATATATACCTTCCTATAGGTATGATTTGAGTTGGGCAAAATATTTGCATGATACCAAAACCAAGAAGGAGAAGGAGGA
>NW_007484055.1:0-293 GCF_000475195.1 Diaphorina citri
TCTTCTATGTTCTTTCTTTAAAAAACATATTTCATCTTCCTCCTCCTCCTCCTCCTCCTCCTCCACCTCCTTCTTCTTCCTTTTCTCCTTTCTTCTATTTTATTTTTTTCATGACATGTGCTTCTTCTACTCCTCCTCCTCTCCCTCCCCCTCTTCATTTTCTTTTCTTCTTCCTCTTCTTCTTATTTCTCCTATTTTCTTTCTTTCAAGACATATGCTTCTTCTCCCGAAACATGTGGTGAGTGGCTGTGTTGGTGTTGATGGTCGCAGAGTGATATTATAGGGTCGGGGGC
>NW_007484056.1:0-293 GCF_000475195.1 Diaphorina citri
CTTGTGTGGTTGAATTGATTGATTTATTAATTTGCTATCAATAAAAAGTTATTGTTTCATTGGCCTTTCATGGGCTTAAAGGCCAATTATGTCCAGATCAGACTGCGTCCTACTTTTATGGTCTATTGACAGACAACCCATTACATACCAAAAGCCAAGAAAAAATGTTTTAGAAATAAGTCTGGAGAGGAAAAAAAGTCGCTGGATTGTTGCAAAAAACATTTCTAGATACTCGAGAGACAGTGTTTCTCTTGCTGGTGAGGTACTAGGCTTTAGAAACGAGGAAACAATAA
>NW_007484057.1:0-293 GCF_000475195.1 Diaphorina citri
GAGTCGCTTAGTGAAGCTCCATCCTTTTGTTTCGTTCATACTTCTGATGGTTAAGATCTGAGTAAGACTTACCTATTGCCTAATTTAGTTAGGTACATAATTATATTTACAAAATTTTCATCATGTGGAGTCAACCCCAGTGGTGAAGTGAGTAGTGGTTATAGCGGTGGGCTTTGAATCTGGTTTGGTAATTCAACTTTTCAAGTCAAACTTATAAAATTTATCCAGGTGTATTAATCAGTAAACAACATTTGTGACAAGCATTTACACAACTAAAAATTCTCTTTCGTTTC
>NW_007484058.1:0-293 GCF_000475195.1 Diaphorina citri
CTACCAACTAAGTTAACTAGGCTGGCCAGTGGCTAGTTGGTACTAATCACCGCTACCCAATGGTATACTAATCACGGGTATTTGTTAAACTTTCCGTTTTGCTCGAATCGCTAACCAATGAGTAGGTAAATCAGTAAACTTATTTAATTTTTACCGCCGATATGGTAGAGAATCTGTTCATATGTTTATACAACATATGTTACAAATTTAATTTATATGTTCATACATCATAATATGTTCATAGAATTTTACCGCAACTAATTAACAGTTTGGCTTTGGAGAAGAAAAATTGA
>NW_007484059.1:0-293 GCF_000475195.1 Diaphorina citri
GAATAGATTGAAACTCACTCGTTAGAAATGAGTTCGTTTACTCGATTGTGTTTACAAGTACACTTAGTCTTGTATTTTGCTTCACCAAATACTCAGCTCGTTACAAAATTTAAATGTATAAAGAGTGAGTGAGTCATGGAAAAAAAGTGCCTAAAACAACTCTTTTCAGTAGACTACTCAATGAGTCAGATCCTATAGATGTATAACTCAGTCTTCAACTCCGTATAGGGATGCGGAGTTCGTATCTAATTGATTGACTGAGTGGTTCTTCTTCATGACTCACTCTTCACACA
>NW_007484060.1:0-293 GCF_000475195.1 Diaphorina citri
GTTTAACCTAACCCTATAATAACACTGGTCACTGCTCAAATTGTGAAAGCTCCTTTTTGCATTTAACCTAACCCTGTAATAACACTGGTCACTCAAATTGTGAAAGCTCTTTTTTTGTGTTTAACCTAACCCTTTTTATTTGTAATTGGTATAAAAAGCACCTTTTTTATACCAAATTTTCCATTGACTCTGACAAACTAAAAAGACCAACCTGAACCTAGACTCAAGTCTGATCCTGATTCGCTCATGATTTCCACAGGCAATATTCCACCAACCAATGAGGTGGGAGTATT
>NW_007484061.1:0-293 GCF_000475195.1 Diaphorina citri
CCCGGGCGGGAATTGAACCCGCGGCCTAGCGCTTACAAGGCAGACGCACTACCAACTAAGCTAACTAGGCTGGCCTTTCCCAGCTTTTTGACTTTGAAACATCACCCAAGAAAGCGCAACTGTTCTATTCGTCTCAGAGAAAAGGTATTTGCACGATTCGTATCATATTTTTTTTTTTCTTCAAAAAACGGTCTATACCTAATTCGTCTCAAGACTGAATAAAGGAACTGCAAGATTCGTCTAATTTCACTTTTCTGAGAAACTCAAGACACGACTTAAAATTTGATGTGTTG
>NW_007484062.1:0-293 GCF_000475195.1 Diaphorina citri
GGGCGTGGGTTCAATCCCAGCCGAGGTATGGAATTTTATCCTCATATAATTTGAGAATTTGACCACAATAATAGTAGTCGCCTACTGCTAGAGTAAAGGGACTTTTCAGTCCTATGCGAGCAGTATAAATAAGCACTATTATTTCTTCATAGGTATGAGAGCATGTTATGAGAACAATTACAGAGGTCAGACGGGATACAAAACTTCAACATAACAGCCAGCCTAGTTAGCTTAGTTGGTAGTGCGTCTGCCTTGTAGGCGCTAGGCCGCGGGTTCGATTCCCGCCCGGGGCG
>NW_007484063.1:0-293 GCF_000475195.1 Diaphorina citri
ACACCGGTTAGGTATGTCTGTTTTAGGAGAAAACTTCTGGAAAAGGAAGATGACGATGACGTTTGAGGTTCGTAGGTAATGACACCAGATGACTGAGCCGTTTTCTACAATTTCCTTTAATACCCAGCAAGTCATGTATTATTTCCCAACAAGTTGCCAATGAGAACTAGAACACAAAGTTACAAACCAATCCACCCACCATCACCTCGCACTCGGTCACTAATCCTTCCTTCTAGCGACTTTATTCTAGCTGAAACAAAGCTTGGTCTGATTTGTCAAAAGGAAGAAACAAA
>NW_007484064.1:0-293 GCF_000475195.1 Diaphorina citri
AATTTTTTTTTTTTTTTTTTTTTTTTTTTTTTTAATAGAAATCAAAGAAAACTGCAAAACTGTTTTACTCAAAACTGGATTTTTTCTGGCCCTTCTTGAATGAATCATTTCAATTTAATTAAAAGTATATTATATTTTATATTAAAGTGAAATGTAATAAATTCATATACTGGTCCTCGTTTTGTAACCCGTTCGGCCTGTCCGAAAAAAAGCTAATCTATAGGGTCGAGGGTCGCCTACTTCAAGGACTCCGTTGTGGACGCCTGTTTAAAGTCTGGTACTCATGATGGGAT
>NW_007484065.1:0-293 GCF_000475195.1 Diaphorina citri
CCGAAGCGAATACAATAGTCCGTCCCTTATACCTTTTTATTACTATCGTAATAATAAAGGAAGGACGGACTAAAAATGAAAATTTGAATAGGCCATAACTCCGGCCCTGATTGTTGGATTGAGCTCAAACTTGTACCAAAGTACTACGTTTTTTAAGACCTTTGATATGATGTATCACAAGTAGGGGGTTTCCATTTAAGATTTTAAAGTTGACCCCTCTGGGACCGCCCCTGATAGTGCCGAAAAATTGAGATCATCTAAAAATTGGTTCTCCTTGAAAATAAATAAATACG
>NW_007484066.1:0-293 GCF_000475195.1 Diaphorina citri
AATCGATATCGGACGCAGGACGACCGATATAATCGAGATGGGAATCGATATGAGCGAGGGGGAAGGAGTAGGTATGATAGAAGACCAGGGACGGAGGTAGGAGGGCAGGAGGAAGAGAGGAGGTACGGACATTATCATGCGACGAAACGGGAGATTATCCCTGATGACAGTGAGTGGACTTAAAGGCCTGGATTTAAGCACGGTTCCCGATATCCTGATTCTTACTGCTTGGTTGAAGACTTGGTAATTTTATGGAGCTCCATTCTATAGAGGAAAGGCCGTAAGAAAAAGGC
>NW_007484067.1:0-293 GCF_000475195.1 Diaphorina citri
CTAACGTCTTACCGTCTGAGAGAAAGCGAAGAGAGAAGGATAGGATAGGAGAAAGTCAGCCGAGAACGAATCTTATCTGTTTAGGATAAAACCAACCCCGGGCTCGAATCGAACCCGGGTCACATTCTTATTGGTCCCATTAATATAATATCTAAAGTATTTTTCGAAATCGAGTTTTTCCTCAGTCAAGTGGAATTTCACTTGGGGTAAATTTCTCAACACCAGCTTCCAGCTTAAAAAACTCTTCTTTTCCTTCCGTAGAATGCAGCAATGTTATCAAAATTTTCACTTGG
>NW_007484068.1:0-293 GCF_000475195.1 Diaphorina citri
ATCCTATAGGAAGGAAAGTAATGTAATCGAGTCAAATTTTCGATGGTCAGTTTTTGATGCCAAAACACGTTTTGAGGTTCCTAGAGCCTAAATCGAAAGTTTCAGCCATTGGTCCATGTGTGTGTCTGTCTGTCTGTAAACAAAATATCTCGAGAACGGTAAGAGCTAGAGATTTGAAATTTGGTATGTAGCTGTCAAATGTGACAAGGATATGAGACACGAAACTTTTGGTTAAGACCGGTGCAACGCTTGGCGGCATTTTACCGCTTTTTGGCGGTTTTCGGTGTAATTTA
>NW_007484069.1:0-293 GCF_000475195.1 Diaphorina citri
CGGGTCTTTCAACTTCTACTTTGACTGGGTATGGGACGTGTTTGATAACTGGATAAGGGACTTTCTTCTCTACCTTGACTTCATAGGGGACGGGTCTATCATAGTGTACCTTCACTGGGTAAGGAATACGTTTTTCAACGGGGTAAGGAACTTTCTTTTCTACGTACACTGGGAAGGGCTTCGCCACATGGTAGGGTCTTGGTACGTTGACATGGACCTTGTATGGGACGCCAACATGTTTCACAATTGGGTAGGGTTCTGGCACGTAGTGTTTTACTGGGACATGTACTTTC
>NW_007484070.1:0-293 GCF_000475195.1 Diaphorina citri
GTTCTCGGAACGGCTGGGTTTCTCCTATCCCGCCCTCTTTCATTGTTTGCTTTAGGGACGATAAGAGTTCCGTTTTCACAGGTCCCTTTATGATATCAGTAAAAAAAAAAAAGACTGTTGATTGAAGAAAGCATCTTACCTTCATCTGCTCCATGAGATCAGCTTGTATCTTCTCATAGATTTCAGTATCACTGCCAGGTAAACACTCTTCTAATCGTATCACTTCATAATCTGACTCCAGACTTTGCTTCTCGTCAGGAGGAATCGGTACCTGATGGGGAGAACAAAAATAA
>NW_007484071.1:0-293 GCF_000475195.1 Diaphorina citri
GAAAAAACACCAATGGTGTGGATAGGTGGACCGACTAAAAACGCCAACATGGGAAAAGGCGAAGTACCTAGATGATGAATATGTTATTTACCTATGTATATACTTTCATTATTTTATAAAAGTACCTAGATGATGATGATGTTATTTACCTATTAATTTCCTTATTTTATAAAATGACGAGGAAAGTATATTGTGATCGACAAATTTTTCGACCTTCGTTTTTGACGGATGTGGACGTTTTATCGTCCAATTGCCCCCAAAAAAAGGGTTTCGGCCAAAGGCCAAAGGTCCGT
>NW_007484072.1:0-293 GCF_000475195.1 Diaphorina citri
CGCGACGACCTATGAACTCAAAGCGAGAAAGTTTTAGATAACACTTCAGTCGATCATTAAAGACCGGTTTTAGCGTCATCTCTGTTAAGCTACGCCGAGCAAGGCCAATAAATGGATGGGTGACCTAAAGGAATAAAGGGAGAACGGGCTATAGTCTTGATTTTAGATCATTACATGAAAGTAAAATCAAATCAATAATAATAATAATAATAATAATGATGATAATGATGATGATGATGATGATGATGATGATGATGATGATGATGATGATGATGATGATGATGATGATGATG
>NW_007484073.1:0-293 GCF_000475195.1 Diaphorina citri
TTCGATCTTGAAAAAGTTCGTCCAGTTCAGACTTATGTGGCGTATGGTACAGATGGGCCAATAAATGGTACGTTTTTTAAGTGGGCGAATAAATGGTACACTTACCCTATTTAAGCTATTAAGATTTAAATTTTCAGATGAGAGTTATTATAACTATTAGGAAGACATGCTATAAAGGAGACAATGAAGCTTCGACTTACCTCGTCATCAAAGTTGTCAGGATCTGACGACATATCGCTGTCACAAGTTGAGTATTTTTATAACCATTTCAAATCATCTGAAACAAACAATCA
>NW_007484074.1:0-293 GCF_000475195.1 Diaphorina citri
AATATTGAAATGGAGATATACATTCTATGTTGATATAAGTAGGTAGTAGGTACTCGTAAACATCACAGTTTCCCTCATAAATTTCTTTTAAAGGTTTTTCTCGTTATTTACTTGTAATTTAGACTGCCTCTACAACTTTCGTGTACTGACCCCCTTTATACAATTTGCATTACCCTATTGTTGGCCGAAAAAACAAATCGTGGATACTAGTTAGCCTTCATGCCTAATCCACAGAATTTGGCTCAATGAACTTCGGGACCGTTGCGTTGTACAGATGGATGGGCAGATGGTAC
>NW_007484075.1:0-293 GCF_000475195.1 Diaphorina citri
CCCCCCCCCCATTTGACTTTTGGTTTTTACAACGCAGCTTCTAAAACCCTTATGCCCGATTTACCACAGAGAATTGTCAGTTAATCCGGAGTTTAAGAAATACTGGCCTGTGTAAATCAAATGGGTGCCATTAAAGAAAACCCGACACAGAACTCTCAGTAATAAGATCGGCCATTAGAGGTCCATCTTCTGAGTGAGATCTTCAGTTCACTCTCAAAACCTAGTATATTAGATTGAATAAAGGATTGAAAGTACTCACTCGATTAGGCATAAGTACGAGCGACTGTCCTTTC
>NW_007484076.1:0-293 GCF_000475195.1 Diaphorina citri
ATATGACAGCTTTACTTGTATTAGCCTTAGGGTACCTCAATGAGGTTCTACCTCATGTTGGATGTTGATTATGGGATGGGAATAAACAGAAGTCTCTATAATTTTAGGAGACGACACTCTCACTTTCGTCCCGCAAATCCGAAGAATCGTTATGTCGTATGTCGGTAGAAAATCAGAACTCTGTCTCCATGTTGTATGGTGGTATTATTACATTAATTACTTAATCAGATCTATTCACAAGCATTCTCATAATACCCTTTGAAACAACCTTCCTACCCTTTGAGGCCGGGGAG
>NW_007484077.1:0-293 GCF_000475195.1 Diaphorina citri
TTTTAGATTCTGTGTTTGGAGTTCGGAGCGCAATCAGCCTCGTGAGAACAATCGAGTAGCGACCAGTGGCGGCATTACTCGTGTAAAAAGGTTATTGAAATATGGAAATTGGCTGCAAAGGGGCACTTAGTAATGCTGTGATGTCCACAAAATTTTGTGCAAAGGCTCTGCTTCACCACAAAATTCACGATTTGATTGATTGATTGATTGATTGATTGATTGATTGGTCCAAAAAATTACAAAATACCTAAGTGTACTCTAGCTTTTACTTACCTAGTGCTAAAATAAAGGTG
>NW_007484078.1:0-293 GCF_000475195.1 Diaphorina citri
AAACCTGAATGCTTCATACAACAGTGTATCCTGTAGCAACTGTAGCATCCATAGGTTTTTCACACGCAGATTTCTGAAATGCAATCTTGGTGTTCCTGATTCCAATCGAACTAAAGCGTCGATCCAATATGAACCTAATGAAACCTAGAAAATGAAATGAGTAATAGTCGGACATAATGCTATAGTTAATCATTATCATTTTAATATGCATCAGAATTAGACCTCATTGAAGATGTAATTAAAGAACTGGAGAGGGATCTAACAACTTATTTTTCCTTGCTAGGAGATTGACA
>NW_007484079.1:0-293 GCF_000475195.1 Diaphorina citri
CGGGGAAATCAATCAACGTCTATCAGTAGACACTGACAAGCTGTTAGTGCCTCGTCTAGGTAAACTAGATTCAGACAGCCTAGTTAGCTTGGAGAGTAGCGTGTCTGCTTGTAAATGCTAGGTCGCGGGTTCGATTTCCTCTTGGACGGATTTTATACTAATCAGCCAAGGTTCGTTTTCGGTCATCATCAATTCCTAAAGGCAAAGCCTTGTTGAGGCAGCCACAACCCTCTATCGGATGCCTTTTTTTTTTCAGCTGCGAATAGGAGACGCGGTTCATTGTCTCGTTCTCG
>NW_007484080.1:0-293 GCF_000475195.1 Diaphorina citri
CGAGGGAACTGGAAAGGAAGCCCGAATAAAAGGGAGATAATTTTAGGAGATGAAGGAAATAGATTCAAAGGCGATGTTTATCTCAAATCCACCCTACTACATTGTTGTATTTGCTAGATGAAATTCATATTTCTTCAATTTGTTGAGTTTAGTTAGCACGGTGGATATTAAAAATCTGGAGGTTGGTGGAGGTCCCTGCAGTCATTAAAATTCCTTTCCCATTCGTTTGTTCATTTGGATTCCTTAAAGTTGATTTACTCAAATATTTACCTACTGGAAAAAAAAGACACAAT
>NW_007484081.1:0-293 GCF_000475195.1 Diaphorina citri
TTTTATTATTTCTAACTTTTATTTCTGTTTTCAATTCTACTTCATTTATTACAAACGCTTTTCGATTCCGTGTTTTTTTATGTGAGTGCCTTTTCTCTTCGTTTCTCTGACCTTCGTAAGATCTTGCTTACATCAGATGTTTAGAAGAATTCCTCCTAGGGTTTCGAACAAGACTGTTAAAGTTGCCTATTTAATACTCATTGGATGAATACACAATCAGCACCTGTACATTTTCTACAGCACAAAACGACTGATGAAACAGAAACACCGGAGAAAAGCTTCATGATGGACAA
>NW_007484082.1:0-293 GCF_000475195.1 Diaphorina citri
GGCTAGGATTGAACCCACGCCCTCCTGATTACCAGGTGAGCGTCTTGACCACTACACTACCGAGGCAGAATGTTCCAATTGGATTCAAGATATCAAGTACCTATAGAATAGATGCTAGGATAAGACTAAAAAGTCCTTTTACCCCTATAGCAGCAATAATGGGTATATGCCAGCATAGTAACAGTCAGTAACACTCTGTGTACCTCTGGGAGTTTTTGTTTCCGAACTTGATTGATACAAAAGTTCCGAATGAATGATCATTGGCGCTATCAATTACCTCCAGAGTGTGTATT
>NW_007484083.1:0-293 GCF_000475195.1 Diaphorina citri
GTGGTTATCTTCCATCAGTTTGCTTAAATATCCATTTTTCTTGCCATTAGAAGAGACACTAATTTACTACACGTGGAAAACCTATTAAGTCCATTACCTTTTAGCTTTTTGTGCCTGAGAAATAAGTAGCTTTCAGTGGAACAAAAATGTAGCAATACAATAGTAGGTGCATAATAAAAGCATAGTTATGAACTCTAGCATAATCTATTATTAGGTATGTCCAAAGACGGTCATTAAGTTAAAGTCGTCACCAAATTTTCTATATGGTGTTTAGGAAATATGTATTGCCTGTG
>NW_007484084.1:0-293 GCF_000475195.1 Diaphorina citri
GTGCCAAAATAAGGATAATGTGTAAAATTAGAGAGCGGTGGCCTCAAAGAACTTAACCTTTTTCTTTGTCTCAAAGGAGTGGGCATTGATAGAGATTGATACCCTCTCAAGAGATTGATATCTGGTTCTCAGTGTAGTTGGTATCGTGTGATAGTTTCCGATATTTTTTTTAGAATTCGTACTCCTTTTTTTTCTTTTAAATGGAAAGTTTAATTAAAAATTTACCTACCATCTAGGTATTTTCTCGTAAAGTAAAACTTGTGTCCAATTAAAATCATGTCTACTCATTTAAC
>NW_007484085.1:0-293 GCF_000475195.1 Diaphorina citri
GGGCGGGAATCGAACCCGCGGCCTAGCGCTTACAAGGCAGACGCACTACCAACTAAGCTAACTAGGCTGGCTACAAATTGTTTGAAATGTAGCACAAACATAAGCAATACAACATATTATTATCAATGACACATAAAGTAGCAAGGTATACTTTCCTCATGTAAGTAGGTACCTACTCGTGTATGTTTGTACCTAGGTAGGTATAGTTACATAGGTAGATTACCTATAATCAATTCATCTGTCGTACCTACCTATTCAATTGAGATCCGAAATCCAAATGGGAAATCAAAAAA
>NW_007484086.1:0-293 GCF_000475195.1 Diaphorina citri
GTCGGAGTTTTACTCGCGAAGGCTGGTAAGAAAGTACTAGTGTTTGCATCATTCCTAGGGGAAGGAGCGCTAAAAGAGGGGTCAAGGCGGTTTTGAACGGAAACATTTTTAACCGGACAGTTTTTAATCAGATGACCCTCAGCGTTACAGTTGAAGCATTTAACTTTGTCTATGACTACAAAAATTTTGTAATTAGTGTTGTCATAAAAAAGGTTGAAAAAAGGAGGAAGGTCGTCAATAGTTTCAACAAGGACAGTGCGTCTGAATCCAATCAGGTGAGTGAACCGCTCGTT
>NW_007484087.1:0-293 GCF_000475195.1 Diaphorina citri
ACCGGATTCTGACAGGCCGCGAGGGCCCAAGACCTCCATGAACCAGACTTCTCGATTCTGAGCGAATTCGATCTAGCTCTCTGCGGTTCCTCTTGACTTTCTGGTGTTGAACCATCGTTAGAAGAGCTAAACAGTCCCGGTGTGGATAGGTAGATATTTGAGAATGTCAGATATTTAAGAAATCTGACATTGGGAAATGATTACCTAGTGTTTGCATAATAATATAATACAGGTAGAAACACACCACCATCACGTCACGTGAGCTCATAGGGAGTCAGAAAGCAATCTCGATC
>NW_007484088.1:0-293 GCF_000475195.1 Diaphorina citri
GGTTGCTGTGATTTTCCGAGGGAAAACACCCTACAATTTGAGTAGTAACTAACTAGATAGAAAACACTTGATATTCAATGAAACAAGGTAGTCTTTATTGTAGTTGAAAGCACATCCACAAGGTGGGAAAATAAGAAAAACTACTGGAAAATTGTCTAGGCGACATGAGGGAAAAACTTTCTGATCTCCATTTTGGAAAAGTTCTGACCGTAAACCACAAAAATCGATTAATTTACATATCGATACATCGAAACTGTTAAGTCCTGTTTGGACGGTACTGAAAATCCGCTACA
>NW_007484089.1:0-293 GCF_000475195.1 Diaphorina citri
TGACCCCACCGGGAATCGAACCCGGGTCTCCCGCGTGCAAGGCGAGCGCAGTGACCACTACGCCATGGGAGCTGACAATGGACTTAGCTATACAATGTATACCTATAGGTACAGTAGAACCTCGATTATTTCAACTAATTGGGACCGAGGGTAGATGAAATGATCACTTTCTATGATATTTTCCTCTGATAAGATAGGGTATCCTTTTTTTTTAAGAGGTTTGACAGAGGGGACTGTAACTGCTAGGGTCTTATCGTCCCGAAATCGAAGAGAGAAGGAAGACAGGATAGGAG
>NW_007484090.1:0-293 GCF_000475195.1 Diaphorina citri
AAGTAAGAATAGAATAGAATATACCTTGTTTACTCCCGCAGTCTAAACAAGGTCATATATATTTCATGGGTGTGTTCATAGGTGTGAGTAGTGTAGAAGTAAGTGTTATTAGTTCAGGTACAAACACACCACCATCACGTCACGTGACGTCAAAGTAGTGTAGCTGTCCTGAACGATATTATCTACAATATTATGGGAAAACTTTGAACTACATCTTTCTGACTCTCCATGAGCACACGTGACGTGATAGTAGTGTGTTTCTACCTCAATATTTATATGTATTCTTCTATTTT
>NW_007484091.1:0-293 GCF_000475195.1 Diaphorina citri
ACTTTGCTGTGAAAGTTGAGAAAGTTGTTGGAGAAATTTTGAAAGGTCAGATAACGGAGGCTGTGCCAGCCTAGTTAGTTTGGAAGGTAGCGCCTCTGACTTGTAAGCGCTAAGTCGCGAGTTCGTTTCCCGCAGAAGGTGGATTTTATCCTGGACGGATAAGATTCGTTCTCGAAACGGTTGGCTTTCTCCTACTCTATTTCCCTTGTCTCTTAGCTTTCGGGACGATAAGACCTTAGCAGTTACAGTACCCTCTATCAAACCTCTAGAAAAAAGAACTTTCAATATATGAC
>NW_007484092.1:0-293 GCF_000475195.1 Diaphorina citri
CCGGGCGGGAATCGAACCGCTACCAACCAAGCTAACTAGGCTGGCGGGTGTTCTTTTAATCTAATTGTTGTAATATGAGGTAAAGGTACTTTTCAGTCCTAACGCAGCAGGATAAACAAGGTATACTCTATTCCAGCGGTTCTCAAACTTTTTTTATACGCGGCCCCTTTACTGTATTTCATGTGATCTTAAGGAGGGTCTTGAAGTCCTTCACGGCCCCCAGTTTGGGAACCGCCGTTCTATTCTATTCTAATTCTTACCTTCCATATAGCTAGGGTCCAGCCCATCCCCTC
>NW_007484093.1:0-293 GCF_000475195.1 Diaphorina citri
TCACAGGGAGATAGGATTTTGATGGACTAAACAAAACACTGGACCAGATGTGGAATAAGAAAAAGAAAACAAGAAGATGATCTACATGAAACTGTCAATGACAATTTTTGTTATTCACGTAAAAACTTTTGAACCCTACCGAAATGGTGACCACCCAACTAAAACCTATCCAAGAGGAGTGTATATCAAGAGAGGAAGATTGAAATCTGAATATCTTCAAGTCTCTGGAGAGTTTCCTGTAAAACCACAAAACAGAAGGCAGATTGATAATCACAACAAAGGAACTAATTTTC
>NW_007484094.1:0-293 GCF_000475195.1 Diaphorina citri
TTGTTCGCGGTATTCGCAACTGGTTCGCGATTTTTTCACGGTTTGTTCGCGGTATTCGCAATGTGTTCGCGAATACCGCGAAGGAATTGCGAATACCTCGAACAAACCGCGAATACTGCGAATTCACTGTGAATGACTTAAAGAAGAAGAAGACAATGTAACTTCTATCTAAATAACCTCAAAGTATTTCTTGTTGTCTCCGTGAACACTTATACAAGATTAATAATGTCAGTAATGATAAGGGAGGAATGTTAACATGGGACTTGTTTGTTGACTAACATTGTATTCTCTTA
>NW_007484095.1:0-293 GCF_000475195.1 Diaphorina citri
CATAAAAACAATACACATCCATCTTGCCGACCATCATTACACCTCCAATCTCCTAATATCCACTAGGTTCTGCCTCTTCATCGTGCCTCTCTCTTTCTCTCTCTCCCCCCCCTCTCTCTCTCTCTCTCTCTCTCTCTCTCTCTCTCAAACTTCACCTCAAACACCTCTAGTGGGGCAACCTCTTTGTCAGCCACCAACATCCATAACTTTCTTTATATATATATATATTTAACTTTTCCATCTTTTGTAATGTCAAAACCTTTGTTGTATTATTATTGATGTTAATAAATGAG
>NW_007484096.1:0-293 GCF_000475195.1 Diaphorina citri
CAATTTAAAGGAATAATTTATTGAAAATTAACTTTTATTCACTGAATATCCTTCTTGACAGTATTGATGACACCGGTATTATCTAACTCTCCGAGTAATCTTCTGGTTACCATGAACTTTAGCGTCCTAACCCTAACCAATAATATCTTGCAAACGTAAAAACAACTCTATCTATATGATTCATCACATAATCAGAGATGTAGATATAGATAGTAATAGTTCGAACCATCTCCTAATTGTCGTACGTACTAATTCGATATTAAACGGTCAATCAATATGTTTAAAATGAGAGA
>NW_007484097.1:0-293 GCF_000475195.1 Diaphorina citri
CTTGTCCTTTTTAATCGAGAAGTAAATATATACTGTTTTCCATTCATCTAGCGTGAAAATTATGTTCCTATACCACCTACTGATTTTCTTTAATCACGATCGAATAAACTACGGGCTAAAAAATTCCCGGAGGGACGGGCCCAGCTTGTTCTTTTTAAGTTTTACCGTTCGTCATTCGTGCCACCTTATTAATTTGTTCTTAATTCTTACCCCAGGGTGGGAATTTGGGAATCGGAATTTACCTGTACTCTGGCTTCGCTTAGGTCGAGGCGACTTGCCAAATCTTCCCTGGT
>NW_007484098.1:0-293 GCF_000475195.1 Diaphorina citri
GAAGCATAAAAACTCTCGTATATGAATGGGAATTATTACAATTCCTCCCTCTCCTCTGGCGAAAAACCTTTTTGTTGCTGAAAAGGTTGAAAATTTTCCTGACAGATCTCTTCTGTTCATAATTCGACGGGTTACTTATCTGTCTGGAAACGGTCTGCATATCGAAGCTTAATATTAGAAAACGTTTGTTAGGTAGAGCGTCGACACGAAATCAGTCCACAATTCAACATTTCCTGATACACGTTCACATGAACCAAGCAACCTGTTGTGGCTCTCTCAGTTCTTGGAAAAAA
>NW_007484099.1:0-293 GCF_000475195.1 Diaphorina citri
AACTTTATTTAAGTTAAACTCACTAATGACCGATTTTACCACTGAGAGTTAACACAGTGTCAAGGGTTTTCTTTGACGCCACCTATTTGATTTACACAGGCCAGTATTTCACTCTGGATTAACTGAAAACTCTGAACGGTTACCTAATGAAGAGCCCTATCAAGAATTTTTGATTTTTGGGTGATGTTCAAAAGGTGTTTCAGAGCTTTTCCTCTGAGGGTTAAATTACTTCTTAATCCCCGATTTGCTCTCCACTATTTATACGCCACTGAATTGTTACCTAATGAAGATAT
>NW_007484100.1:0-293 GCF_000475195.1 Diaphorina citri
AAATGAAACACTGGAATCAAAGCGAGATGAAAATGAGAAACAAGTCTGACCTGAAACAGACTTGGATGTAGAACCAATGCCTTGAACCGAAGTCGGATTATTATCAATAGTGAGACCCAACCTTTTTGCACAGGGATAAGTGATGAAATGACTCATGCTGCCTGAATCTAACAACATGCGAACTAAATGTACCTTGCCATTCTGGTCTGAAATAGAAACCTTAACTGTGGAAAGTAAAACAGTGTGATCAGAGGGGCTTGGTTTAGCATAATTAGTAGTACAAAGTGACATGG
>NW_007484101.1:0-293 GCF_000475195.1 Diaphorina citri
TGGAAAAATCCTACAATGCTGCAGTGAGCACCAAAGTTGTGATATAGTAACACAAAGAAAAGACATTTATTTATTTATATTTTCCCATTTGCAACTCCTCCATTGTCCTCACGAGGTCGAGTGCACCCTGAACTCAAAGTACAGAGCCAAACAAACTTCGACCTCGCATGGGAAGTCAAAAAGATGTAGTTCAAAGTTTTCTTACTTAGATGTAGTTGGGTTACTTTCTGGTGTTCTCGTGTTGACCCAGCACCTAAATGGGAAGTATTGTGTCTCTTCTCGCCCATCTGATG
>NW_007484102.1:0-293 GCF_000475195.1 Diaphorina citri
TAATACCCAACAATAAAAAAAAGTCCAACAACACACATTATAATTGGCCAATTTTACGTAATCAATCTCGTATATGCAGTACATAAACATCGAAATAAATACGGTGTCCCAAAATCGAATAAAATCTGTCCAGAATTCATGGTCTAAAATTTCTCCAAGCACCTGTCACCTCCTTTCACACCTTTCTTAATATGCTCAGCAAAATGTTCTCTTCCTCCTCCTCCTTCTCCTTCTTCTTTCCCCTCCTCTTGAGTTCTTCTCCACTTCCTCCTCCTTTCTATACATACAAAAAC
>NW_007484103.1:0-293 GCF_000475195.1 Diaphorina citri
ACTTGTTTTGACAAATCCCGGGTAAAATTACAGTGTTGCCAACGCGAACCACACGCTTAGCATCATCTTAGGTAAAACTGGTCTTACCCCTTATCGGACTTGTTTATAAATACCATTCTATTTTGAACGGGCTCAGAACGTGATCACCTCTGAGTACGTTTTTTCTCAAGTAAATTCTCAGAACGATCTGAAGAACTTGTTCATAAATACGGGTGTAAGAGTGTGAAGAGAGTAATATACTCTCTTCCTCACCTCATTCACATGAAACTCCCATGATAGCTTATTGTCAATAT
>NW_007484104.1:0-293 GCF_000475195.1 Diaphorina citri
AAAGGTTGAGTGCGAAGGGCATCCACTCGTAAAATTTTGTAGCCAAAACCAAATGTCAGCCCAAAGCAATCACCCTAGTTAGGACTGACTGAGAGGCTGACGAAAAACGCCGACCTCGTCTGTACACGGGAAAAGGCGAAGAAGAAGAAGAAGAAGAAGAAGAAGAAGAAGAAGAAGAAGAAGAAGAAGAAGAAGAAGAAGAAGACCTATAGTACTAGGCTCAGCAGAAGGTAGTACCTATATTGCTAGGTTAAAGAGAAGGCACAATCTTATTTTACATGCAGTTTCTTTGT
>NW_007484105.1:0-293 GCF_000475195.1 Diaphorina citri
CAGAAAAGACTAAAAATTGAGTTGAAATTTAATAAATATTTAAATAGCTATTCAAGAAACAGGTCTCTAAAGGATTCTGCTTTTCTCAGCGGAGAAACCGCATCCTGTAAGTACCGTCCTTTTCACTTTTATCTATAGCTACGCATTAAGCTACTGCCAGGATCCCTATCTTCTAGAGACCAACTGAAAGCATGTAGATACTACATGGCCACTCTTTTGTTTGTTATGGATTTAACATTACTGTCACTAGGTCGCGGGTTCGATTCCTGCCCGGGACTGATTTTATCCATGGA
>NW_007484106.1:0-293 GCF_000475195.1 Diaphorina citri
AATTTATAAATCCGTTACACACTCTGATTCGAAAATGAACTTTCGCATTTTTGTCAAACCTTGTTAAAAACAAATCTAAAAGTTCGTGGATTTTAAGAATGAATTTCATTTCGAGAACCCCCCTCACATTACTCGAGCCCTAATGAGGGCAAAGTTTATTCACATGTTCCTATTAACCCTTTGAGCCATTCTATTGTGTACTCTGTACTTAGGTGCCTATCAATACTTACGACTTTGCATAAAAAGCTAGAACATTCATTTCCGCGAGAAACTCTTGGTCTCACGTTGTTGGA
>NW_007484107.1:0-293 GCF_000475195.1 Diaphorina citri
TGTCCGACATTTTGGCGCTATGAGTTTGATGAAGTTGTCGTTACTTCTGGGTCTCGTGTGTGTGGGGTTAACGGTAGCTGTAGTGTTTCTCAGCTATTCCTTGTTAATGTGTGAGCACCATGAACTGTCTACCAGCAAGCCAACACCGAGTAAGTTTGCCAGTTGTTTGAATAATTTCGTTTTTAAATAGGTAAGGAAATGTAGCATAATGTCCTAGGCCCATTTAGGTCCCCAAAGTCCTATTACACTCGCAACGTATTTGAGTATGTTTTGACGAATTAAATTTATGAGTT
>NW_007484108.1:0-293 GCF_000475195.1 Diaphorina citri
TAACATGATGAACATCAGGCGGTCCGTTGATTGGAACCGAAAATTAGGCGGGTGGTTCTGGTTCATCAGTACCGAACACCCAGACTCCTAAAGAGACACGGTTTGTGCCAGTGGGGAAACTATAACTTTAGATATATATTACAGGTAGGTATTGTACTTGTTACATTTATTGTACGTTTTGCTTCTTGATAATTTTCGCTTCTGAATTTCCAAGAAAATTCGGACCGATTCCAATTCATTTCTCACTATATTGTATAGGTTCTCTATACATCTTCTTGTTGTATTACCGTGTC
>NW_007484109.1:0-293 GCF_000475195.1 Diaphorina citri
AGAAAAAAAATAATAATAATAATGAGAAGGAGAGATGAGAAATAAATTAGTGATGGAGGTGAGATGGATGCTATAGTGTCCGTTTTATATATAATCCTACTCCTCCTGTACCCTGGATGTACCCTGGTAAACATCAACCTGTACCCTGGATGACCCCCGAACTTAAACACCTTATCAACCGCCGAGACGAAGCTAGTCGGAAATTTGCGCAGAGTAAGTATAGTGTAGATAGTGCAATAATCTACAGAAATATTGTGTTTTTGTTTCAGAACAGGAGGTCTTAACAGTACAGA
>NW_007484110.1:0-293 GCF_000475195.1 Diaphorina citri
CTATGAAGTGAATAAAAGGCGGGGTACAAAATTGATTTCCAATCTTTTTTGGGGTGGGATGGATTTTTGTTTATTTTTCGTGAGCACTTGATTTATTTTGGGAGGAACGACTTGGCGGGGTCTTTTTTATGCCACGAAGTGGTATTTTTTGGGGGTATGAGGTATATTTACGCTTCTCAATTGAGGACTCAGCCCCTCAGCTCGTGTTACCCCGCAACTAAATGGGTATTGTGTCTTTTCTCACCCAGCTGATGAGGAATGGAAATGCAAGTCCTTACGAGTCCAAAGGAGCA
>NW_007484111.1:0-293 GCF_000475195.1 Diaphorina citri
TACAAAATTGTTTTACCATCCATTGGTGACTTTTTCACAAACAACTCATCAATCATTTACCACCGTTTGACATTTAGCTTCAACGGGTCAAACAAGCGAATAATTCAATATTACTGTGTCCTCGTGTGAAAAGTTCAAGTTTGAAACACCTATGGCAAAGTTTTGCGATTTCCCATTAATCCCTCGAGTTTCAAGTTCTCACGTAATAGCATATGTTGGATGAGTCTCGAGATAAATCACACCAATGGAAAGCTTTTACTACTTTGAATGTCGGGTAATTTTTCATGCAATAG
>NW_007484112.1:0-293 GCF_000475195.1 Diaphorina citri
TTTTTTTTTTTTTTTTTTTTTGGTCTTCTGAAAAATAGACAACTGTGAGTTAGCGCTCTTTAGAACTAGTAGTACTAATTGTTCAGGGTTGCAATTTTTCGTTAAAAGAGCTTTTTTTAAGAATCGCTCCATAACATGTGTTCTCTACGAATTTGGTAGAGAGTGGTCTCGCGGGACCAAGTCTAGGGAAAAAGTTTACAGTGTATCGGCACCTTTACAAAGATTAACGGTTGCCATCAAACTCCACAGCTTATTCCAGTCAAATGGAGTTTTCTTAATCATATTTGAAATTT
>NW_007484113.1:0-293 GCF_000475195.1 Diaphorina citri
TACTTTCTGACATTAGTCACTATCACAATATTATCGCAAAGATAAGGAGTTCACAATAAATTATCACACTGATAAGGAATTTATAACACAAGTTGTTTAAAATAATTATCACAAGATAAGAAGTAGAAATAGAAAGTGAAACGGTAAGTACCTATAGGTATGAGTGAATTACATGGAACATTCTAACTCCCACCTATAACACGGTATTCGGTAGGTATGTAATTCACTAGTAGGTACTCCAAAATCACTCAAGTAATAGATATGACGTAAACTAATGAAAAATGACGTTTGCA
>NW_007484114.1:0-293 GCF_000475195.1 Diaphorina citri
TGCTTCCCCTAAATTCCCTAAAAGCGGAAAATTAGTAAAATGACAAATTTATTACCACAGTCAGGGAAAACAAGAAAATCGCTTTGGATTTTATTTTTCTTATTTGATACTTATACGTACCTACAATAAATTGCAGTATTTAAGTGTATACCTACCTACTCTCTTCTGTATTTTATAGCTATACATAATTATTATGTTGGTAAGGGTAAAGTTAAAGTACCTAATAGGTAGGCTTGCCAAATATCCAAAATGTCGATTCGGGACGCGAATCCGCGAACATAATTGCCAAATCC
>NW_007484115.1:0-293 GCF_000475195.1 Diaphorina citri
CTTCTTAGGATATTATCATTTGTGTCATTGATTAACAAAATAACGAGCAAAAAGCATGTACAAATGGATAATTATGTTGGGTTTTTTTCTCTTCTCTCAAGATCCCTCTTGTAACTTACCGTGGGAAAGATGTTCTCTCGCGTTCCAAATATTCTCCGAGAGCTTTCTGTATTTTACCGAGTAGATCAGAGAGTCTCTCGAGTGAACGTTGAACACCCTGTATGTTCAATATGTCCATTACCATGGGGGACTTGGATACCTTCTTCATTAGACTCAGGAAATCCGAACTGAAA
>NW_007484116.1:0-293 GCF_000475195.1 Diaphorina citri
TTTTTTTTTTTTCCGGACGACACAATATGTCCTGTGGGCAATGTAGTTTAAATGAGTGTTTCCACAAACAGACGACACGATTTTTTTCCGAACGACACAAAATGTTCTTGTAGGCAATGTAATTTGAATGAGAGTGTTTCCACTACGTATGACACGATTTTTTCCCGAACGACAAGTGGGAGTGGGAACGGACCCCGTATTCCAAGCTCAGAACCGAAAAAAACCACTTCGTCACTGTCGGGAATCGAACCCGGGACCTCCTGTGTACAAACCGAGGAGCATTTTTTAAAGAT
>NW_007484117.1:0-293 GCF_000475195.1 Diaphorina citri
CAATCAGCACTCTCATGACATTTGTGACACCCTCAATAGATGAGCTATTAGTCAGCTCTTAGTTCAGTCATCATTAGTGTTGGGAATAATCGATTATTTCACATAATCGATTATCAATAATCGATTATAAAAAATAATCGATTAATCGATTATTAATCGATTAATAATCGATTATTCTAATACGTGGAAAAGTCATGAGAAAAGTGCCTTACCCTAGGGGGGGGGGCACTTCTTGTACTTTTAGCACATCACATTAACAACTAAAAAGTAAAAACCAATGAACCTGTCATCAG
>NW_007484118.1:0-293 GCF_000475195.1 Diaphorina citri
AATGAACACCTATATTTCACCCTCATTACTTGCAAGAGGTGAAAGCTCGTTGAATGTACCTACCAGAAATGTAAGTGCAAAATTAATAATGTCAATATGTCAATAATCTCATCAAAATAATGCACCTACCTACAATACAGATCAATTTTAGACGCAATTGTAGCATCGACATCGATGGACACTTGAAATCTCTTGGGCGGATTTTATCCTGAAGGGGTAAGGTTCGTTCTCGGAAAGGCTGGCTTTCTCCCATCCTGTCTTCCTTCTTTCTCTCTTCGATTTCGGGACGATAA
>NW_007484119.1:0-293 GCF_000475195.1 Diaphorina citri
ACTGAACAGTCTCCATACAGAACCTTTATCAGGTCGTAATATCTCCACAACTGCAACATTGAACTTTCATAGTAATACACAACAATATATTACATTGCTATCGACGTTAGTGAAGAGAAACATAGAGAGCTCATTTGATCACATTGGAGCTAGTTTTGTAGTAAGGAAATCTCTAATGAGCTTATAACTCCACCCGCCACCAAAACCATTCTCTCTCAATGTGATTTCTCAATTATTTAGCCTTAAGATACCATGTTTGTTACTTACAATTACACGATGCGCATTTCGATCAT
>NW_007484120.1:0-293 GCF_000475195.1 Diaphorina citri
AGCCTTCTTTCTGCAGTTATAGAAATCAAATTGGATGGATTGATACATATAGGCTTCTTTTCTTTTATTCCTCTCTCTTTTTGTTTTCCGTTCAGGATTAGATGACTTTTTAAAACTTGAATTCTGAGAGCTCACTCCTTTAGAACTCTTCCTGAGTTCAAAATACTTGACTGCTGGATGCTTTGGACCCGGAAGTCTATGAATTAGTCCTTTCAGAAAGGATTGGAACTCCTTTGTGTTTGTGTTTAGCTCCTCTATTTCCATTTCAGACCAATTTCTTTGATTGAATGCAG
>NW_007484121.1:0-293 GCF_000475195.1 Diaphorina citri
ATATCTTGAGGAAAATAATGATATTCATCATGATGTTTATTTAGTTCAAACATAGTGCCTTATCTTTACTTCAAGGAACTTCTTCAGCTATTGTCTTTTTTTTATCATAGTAAGAAATGTGAGTATAGGCTTATGGGTCCATAGAATTTGAGCTGGTTTTTGGCACATCCACTAAAAAAAGCATTGCATAGTTTCCCTACTGAATCTATTGATTCTCCGTAAGCTTCAATTTACATTGTCATCCATTTTCCACTAATTTTATCTCCCACTTTCCTTTGAGCTTCTTACGAATA
>NW_007484122.1:0-293 GCF_000475195.1 Diaphorina citri
GGGAGGTAGACAAAGAAATTGCTGACGGCTGAAGAGGGATCCTCAAGGTAAAAGGGACAGAGGGTTGCAAGGAGGAAGAAGTGATTGGCTATCGGTTCCATCACTCTCAACGAAGCAACGGTCTCTAAAGGGATGTCCAAACATAGTCGACCGGCCGTCGATCAATATCAATCGACGTTGATCGAAAGTATTCCAATACGTGTAGACACACCTCTGCCGTTAAGGATTGAATCCGGTTGAAATTTTTACCAGAAGGTTTGGGGTTGGTAACGAGAATCTTCTCAGATCGTGTG
>NW_007484123.1:0-293 GCF_000475195.1 Diaphorina citri
ATTTCTAGACAATGAAAAGAGGAGGGTGTTGTCAAAGTCTCAGCTTAGGCAGCAGAGTCTGAGTGAGGTCTCCAGTTCACAGGACTGTATACAACTTTTTGATAACGAACGAGTATTTTAAAGAATGACAATGTCTTCAACTTTTTTTTTTTAATGTTAAAATGGAAGAATATTTATACGAAACAGTATTAGATATTTCGAGTTTAAGTTAACCACTATTGTTAGGAAAGCTCCAATGGAAGCTATAATCATCTCACAGCGTGACATCACCTCTCTAATGACCTACTGAATTA
>NW_007484124.1:0-293 GCF_000475195.1 Diaphorina citri
GAATTGGTCCGCAATACGTCTTGAGATGAAGTTTCTTATTCAAGGTGTCTACCAGACAGGAAAACCGGGAAAAATCAAGGAATTTTATGGAGACTGGAAACAGTGACATTGAAACTCCAAACATACGTAATTATGTTGAATACTTGGTTCTCTTCAATATCAAGATAATGAGTAATCCGCAATGAATTGGGTTTGATATTAGTGGCCCGCCACTTAAAATATACTCCTGGACAAAATTAGCGCACACCTTGAAAATTTCCAAATATTTTGTTGTTGCCTGCATTTGAAACACT
>NW_007484125.1:0-293 GCF_000475195.1 Diaphorina citri
ATCACACGACTTTCCTTATCCTATTGAATGATGCTTATTTGAGTGTTCTTTTACCCTAACTTTTACAATATCTCCAACAGTTTAGTCGGTATAGCTGAAAACCGCCAAAAAGCGGTCGAAAAACGCAAAAAAGCGGTCAAAATACCGCCAACCGCAGCACCTATCTCAACAAAACGTTTTGAGTTGCATCCTTGTCCCATTTGTGAACTACATGCCAAATTTCATGTCTCTAGCTCATACCGTTCCCGAGATATTGTTAAATTACACCAAAAACCGCCAAAAAGCGGTAAAAT
>NW_007484126.1:0-293 GCF_000475195.1 Diaphorina citri
CTGGATTTCTCTAGGATTTTTCAACCTGGATTTCTTTAGGATTTTTCAACCTGGATTTCTTTTCCTGTGGATTTACACCTGTCCCTGATACTCTGATGAGTACAAATCTCACGCACTAAGGAATCTTGGGAGTATTTTTCACGAGAGCTTTCGATAGTCTGAGGCAAATCGATTTGAAAAATATACTCATCTTTTTCTTCTTACTTGCCTTTTCCCGTGTTCAGGCGTTTTTCGTCAGCGTCAGCCTCTTAATCAGCCCTAACTAGCGTGATCGTGACCACTTTGGGCTGACA
>NW_007484127.1:0-293 GCF_000475195.1 Diaphorina citri
AACTTGTCACCTTGAACGCTGAGGTTACATAACTCTTGTATCGGAGCTTGTTGAGAGAGGTGGTTTCATGATTCCCGCGATACAGGACGACCAGGAATCTTTCCCCCGCTACGGTTATTTCTCGAGTTGTTGAAGCCGGATCAAGAAACCGGCGTATGTAAGACAGGAGGTCGGGATTCTTCACTACCGTCCGCAGCGCTTTTACTTTGCCTTGGTTCAACATCTTCGCTCACCAAAACTACAACTTCGTCTTCTTCTTCCGAAGCTAGGGATCTTCTTCCACTGCTAGGCGC
>NW_007484128.1:0-293 GCF_000475195.1 Diaphorina citri
TTGCCACTAGGGACCAGATGTTGTGTCGGCCTACAACCTGCAAGTATTGAATGAGTAGTTTTACCATTGATGGGAATTCACTTGAGGTGTTTTACCATTGATAGAAAATTGTGCTGAGAATTTCCGTTGTAAATAAAACTTCTATATTTAAAAATGACATTAATAACCCAAAAAGATCTCTTAGGGTATGCCAAAATTATAAAATTTTCCAACAGGTACTCGTACACCGGTACAGTTTACACAGGAAGAGAAAGGGTAGGGGGAAGAGAGGAGTTAATATTTTGTTAGTGGAT
>NW_007484129.1:0-293 GCF_000475195.1 Diaphorina citri
TCGACAGCAGACAAACAGTTTGGTGATATTTCGTCATGGCGATGTTTTCTCTTCAACTAATCAGAACAAACTGCGATGCAAAGGCCGGATGTGGCCAATCAAACTCGGTCCGAATCTGAGACGACCTTTTAATACTAGGAGAATTCCTGCCGAGTGGCTATCACACTAGGCTTGCACGTAGGAGGCCGGGTTCGATTCCCGGCGGGGCCGAGGTTTTTTTTTCGGCTCTGTGCTTGGAGTTCGGGGTGCACTCAGCATCGTGAGGACAATTGAGTAGCTACTTTAATCGAGTA
>NW_007484130.1:0-293 GCF_000475195.1 Diaphorina citri
AACCATGAGTCATTCATGGGAAGAAGGGGAACTTCGGGAAAGTTCCAGAGAAGCCAGCCCGGTGCTCTCTTACCAGAGTTCGGCTTTATCAGAAGTGGGATACGAAGCCCGATCAGCAGACCAATCGATAAGCACAAGAAATAGATAAGATGGCTGACAGATCTCAAATTTGCCTGCAGTGGAACAACCGCCAGATAGCCGGGATGCCAAAACGTACACCGCGGAGCCGAGCCGGCGGAAAGAAACCACGGGTATGAGCGGTACCCCCCGTGGGGCACGCGGCATAGTAGCGT
>NW_007484131.1:0-293 GCF_000475195.1 Diaphorina citri
TCAAGTTTTTATTCTGCATCATCACTTCTCCTCTCTTCTCTCCTTTCCATGAATCTCCCCTCCCGAATTTTCCAAAAAATTCTTCTTCTTCTTCTTTTTCTTCTTCTTCTTCCCTTTTTCCACCCCTAACTGTTCCTTCTCCTCTTGCGGTGTCACAGTTCTCTTCCCCTCCCCTCCCGCGCTTCTACATCTCCCTTTCTCTGTCCCATATGATCATCCTCCCCCTCCATTCCCTAATTTCTCCCTCCCCTCTCCTCCTCTCATCTTCCCCTTAATTTGTGTCTCCTTCTTTT
>NW_007484132.1:0-293 GCF_000475195.1 Diaphorina citri
GGACTGTTTAGAACTTGTCTTTGCTTCAGGGCTCTTTAGAACTTGCATCTCTTTGCTTTAGGGCCCTGTGTAGCTCTTTAGAGAGGCATCCTTAGAAGCTATTGACGACTCTTTGGAGGAAGCTTTAAAAGCTTTATAAGACTCTTCAGAAGATTCAGGACCCTTGGTAGCTAAAGAGGACAGAGATCTTCATCAACCGATGTACTTTGGTGTCATGACGTAGAATTTAGGGTATGAACTTACCTTCAAAGTTGTAGGTAGATTAAGATTACTCGACTGACACCCAATTCACC
>NW_007484133.1:0-293 GCF_000475195.1 Diaphorina citri
ATTATGATGTGCATTGATACTTTGATAATACTTTGGTACTCTGTAAGTTCTAATTCTAATAAGCTAAAGAGTATACCTACCTGCCTACATCACTGTTATAGTGGTATTCACATGGATGGTCATCTATACAGTGTGTGTATCCTTTTGATATAGGTTGATATGATATTATGCAGAATCTCTAGCAGTTTCATTGTCAAAAATCATTACATCCAGGTCTTCTGATGAACCTCTGCAGCAACCACAAATAACTGAAGGAAGCTTCCTAGGCATTCTAGGAAATAATCTGGATGCTA
>NW_007484134.1:0-293 GCF_000475195.1 Diaphorina citri
TTTTTGTGTGAAAATTCATGTTAACCCATTTTATATTATTGTTTGTTTCAGGTAATTGACCCATTCGTTTTCATATTCCGAGAATCAGTCCAAGAAGATAGTTGTGAGTTTGTAGCAGGTATGAATTGTTGTTTTGGTGAGTTTCTTTTTTTTTCTGATGGAACAGATTGTGAGTGAAATTAAATTTATAACCACCTGCCTTGATAGCGTAGGTGTCAAGAGCTCGCGGGTTTGAGTCCCAGGCAAAACGAAGATATTTACTAATATTTTATCCTCAAATCCTCTGATAACTA
>NW_007484135.1:0-293 GCF_000475195.1 Diaphorina citri
TGGGACTGAAAAGTCCCCTTACCTCCACAGTAGATGGATAAAATACTCATAAAAAAATGAATTAAATTTCTGTAAAGAGCCATAAAGCTAGATATTAAGGCAGGGCCCACGCACGAGCTAAATTCAAAATAATAGTTTATTACTTCTTCGTAGCCTTGTCTTTTTTCTATTCTATAATAAAGATTCTACAAATAATTAATTAATTTAATTTAATTTAAAAGGAATTTTAATTGTGTTAAGCATAAATGCTTGTCACAAATGTCGTTCCCTGCTTAATGCACTACGCTAAATTT
>NW_007484136.1:0-293 GCF_000475195.1 Diaphorina citri
CCCCCTCTCCCTCTCGTGCTCTCCGTCTTCTCCCACCTTCCTTTATTCCACATATTTCCTCTGTCACTCCTCTTCTTCCCTCTTTTCATATCTCCCTCTGCCTTTCTTTACTCACACCTTTCGTCCCTCTCCCTCTCTCTCCCCCTAGTCCCCCTCTCCCTCTCGTGCTCTCCGTCTTCTCCCACCTTCCTTTATTCCACATATTTCCTCTGTCACTCCTCTTCTTCAACTTTGTCACATCTCCCTCTGCCTCTCTTTACTCCCACCTTTCTCTCCCTCTCTTCTCTCTCCCT
>NW_007484137.1:0-293 GCF_000475195.1 Diaphorina citri
TCGTATACATAGCAAGGGTGTGGTAGAATCTGAAAATACAAAATAAAGTTATATGGTGCCTAAATAGTTCGGTGGTGTAGTGGTCAAGACGCTCGCCTGGTAAACAGGAGGGCTTGGGCTTGGGTTCAATTGCAGCCGAGGTATGGAATTTTATCCTCGCTATAATTTGAGAATTTGACCACAATAATAGATAGTAGACTTAGTAGCCTACTGCTGGGGTAAAGAGACTTTTCAGTCCTATGCGAGCAGTATAAATAAGCACTATTATTATCCTGAAATGATTTCTTACCCAT
>NW_007484138.1:0-293 GCF_000475195.1 Diaphorina citri
CCCATGTTCAGATGGGGTCGGCGTTTGTCGTCGGTCTCTCAATCAGCTTTAGAGTGATCGCTTTGAGGTCAACTGGTTTTGGCTAAACAAAATTTTCCGAGTGGATGCCCTGCGCACTCATCTAAACCTTTGCTATTGATATAGCATTAGGAAATTTGGACTGGTCTAATCCCTGTTTATAGTCCCCTAGCTAGAAGCTGATCTACTCTCTGTAGTCTCTGTTTATAGTCCCCCAGCCAGACAGCCAACCAAGCTAACTAGGCTGGCTATTTTTTTTTTTTTTTTTTTAAGAT
>NW_007484139.1:0-293 GCF_000475195.1 Diaphorina citri
CCTAGTTTGGGCTCTAAGTTCCAGACATGCCAGCCTAGTTAGCTTGGAAGTTAGAGCAGCCAATCACTATCAGGTATCAGGTAGACCGCCTGTCAGGTCTACCTGATACCTGATGGTGAGTGGCTGGCCTAAGAGCGTCTGAATTGTAAGAGCTAGGTCGCGGGTTGGTTTCCCGCCCGGAGAGAACTTTGTGGAAATAGGGTAAGGAAAGTAAAATTATTTTGTTTAGTTTGAGATAATGGTCAAGTACAATATCATACATATTTCTGGACATGGTCTTCACTTGACTGGAG
>NW_007484140.1:0-293 GCF_000475195.1 Diaphorina citri
GTAGTCGCCTGAAAAACCAAACCTGTAAAAATGATAGACTCTATCTTTTTTATAGGTTTGGTTTTCCAGACGACTACGCCTTCCAATGTACGACAGACCTTATACCTAGGTTTAGAAAACATTTCGTTGTACAAAACATAGGTGTCGGAAATGGTGATCGATATAAAGTGTATGCAAATGAAGACAATATTAGAAATACCTTAAAGAATTAAATACGTAAAACGGTACATAAAAAAATGGTAGGATATCATCTACACTGAGATCATAAGAAATGGAGAAAAGTAAACCTTGTG
>NW_007484141.1:0-293 GCF_000475195.1 Diaphorina citri
AAAGAAGTTGAGGTTGTGCTGTCGAAGGACTTTCGTCGGAACGTATTTCTAGTTGGGGTTGTTAGGTACTCATGTTGTACAAGAGAGTTCCCTGACTGCTTCCTATTAAGGGGCCGGAAATTCGGTGATTGGATTAGGAACCGGATATTTGATAAAGGTAAAGTACTGATTTTTGAAGGTAAAATATACCTAGGGATGGGTAGAACACTTACTATACCTAATTATAACTGTGTGAATAAATTGGTTTTAGGTATTTAGGTGGTGATTATTTGCACGCATTCGATCGTTTTTTT
>NW_007484142.1:0-293 GCF_000475195.1 Diaphorina citri
AATTAATTGAAGTCTGCTAGGTTCCACTTGAATGAAGATTGATCGAATCAAGGACGTAGCAAGCAATTGAAGTCCAAACTTTAAATAAGTAGGTACGGTACCAAGACTAGACAAGTTTTTTTCCAATTTAAATCCACGCTTAACTAGGAAAGTAAATTGTGTTAAACTTAACTTCTTGTCACAAAATGTCATCCCCCGCTAATACACAGTTCTAAATTTAATGACTTGACTTGGACTCGAACCACCAACCTCCAGATTCAAAGCCCACCGTTCTAACCACTACATCACTGAGG
>NW_007484143.1:0-293 GCF_000475195.1 Diaphorina citri
AAGAAAGTAGGACAGGATAGGAGTTAGCCAGCCGTTCCGAGAACGAGAATGTTTGGGATAAAGTTCGGCCCGGGCGGGTATTGCACCCGTTTATAAATTGTGCATGTTAACTTTCAGAATGAGCTAGCTGCTAGCTCCCTTCAAGTTTGGATCTAGATTCTAGAACAGTGGTTCTCAAACTTTTTTTGCATCGCGCCCCCTTCGGGCATATTCTTATTTTTTCACGCCCCCCTACCTTACCCAACCCCTCGGTATATTATTTTTACCTATGGGTTTTATGGAATAACAAAACG
>NW_007484144.1:0-293 GCF_000475195.1 Diaphorina citri
CCCCGGACGGGAATCGAACCCGCGGCCTAGCGCTTACAAGGCAGACGCACTACCAACTAAGCTAACTAGGCTGGCCAAACAACTTTTAGGATCAAAATGTTGGACTTTTTTCTATTGCGCTTGCGCTCGTAATTTTGGGTTTTATCGGAATATGGACAAGTCAAACTCAAAGTTAGTTTTATTATGAGCTGGCACTTTTTTTTAGTCCATAGCTCGTGCAAAGCATATTGCATAGTCACACGATATACGTGCAAAGCATATTGCATTCTCGACCATTTATATCGCTTATAATC
>NW_007484145.1:0-293 GCF_000475195.1 Diaphorina citri
CCCAGACGCTGGGCAGCTCATCAATAAATAATTGATTGTTTCTCTCTAATGTATAAACTTCCAATATTCCAGGGCTCTATAAAATAATTCCTAATATTCCAGGGCTCTCTCTAAAATAATTCCTAATATTCCAGGGTTCTCTAGTGTCGGACTGTCTAGAACAATTGAATGACAAGCATCATCTGTTACGTCAGTGGCTACTCATATGTGTAGGACGACTATGGAATAACTACGACAAGGCTAGGTGGTGCGGGGTTCGAGACTCGGCACTGGATAAGTTATACACACTGCTG
>NW_007484146.1:0-293 GCF_000475195.1 Diaphorina citri
GAATTGCATGCTGGACTTCATTATGCACAAGTTGCGTGAGTAGGTAACTAGGTGAGGACGTAAGTCATCTTCCTAAATAATCTTCCCAAAGATTATTTAGGAGCATGTTTCTGATGAGAGATGCTCCTTGAGTTCATCCTTGCTTCTAATCTAATTTGTTTGGTCATATTGATTGGTCTACTTTTGGAACTTGGTGAATATTTCTTTCAAATGTAGGACATCTGAGATTGTAGCTCCTGCCATATTAATATCAGATGAAGTGGCTTTTGGTTTTTGGTCAAACAATGTCTAGT
>NW_007484147.1:0-293 GCF_000475195.1 Diaphorina citri
TGAAAATGATATGGAGTTTATGAAGGGTCATCTTTATGACTATTATATCATTTTCATAGGTCCTATCAGATTGCTTCATCCAAGAGTTAAACTTAAAACCAGTTTAAACTCTAATTTTGTAGCTTCGGCCATAAGTTAATTTTTCGACCTCTTCTTCTTCTTTTTTTTGTCCTTTCCTCCTCTCATTTCTCTCACTTTCTTTCTCTCTTTTCATTTTCCCCTCTTCCCCTCTCCTCTTCCTCACCTTGTATGGAGTGGTATTTGGTGTTGAGGATGTGCTCCAAGATGGCGGA
>NW_007484148.1:0-293 GCF_000475195.1 Diaphorina citri
AATCTAGGTCTATCAGACCTGTGTCCGCCACACACGTTTCGACTGTCTTACAGACCGCGGTCCGTCAGATCGTCTGAGCGTGTGTGTCTGGCTAGTCTGGCATAACATAAATGGGTTATAATACATAATGCCTACATAGTACCTCTTTATTGATATAATTTTGTAACATATTATATCAATAAAGAGGTGATAAACAAAATTATGTATATCAATAAAGAGGTGCTCTATTAAACTGTTGGTATAATGGAACAACTTGTTCTAAGCTGACAGTCTAAATAAGGCACTACTTGTAC
>NW_007484149.1:0-293 GCF_000475195.1 Diaphorina citri
TCTAAAAATTCGAAGTAGAATTATTCGTCAAAGGTGGGTTAACATCTAAAGGCCCGTGAGTTTCATCCGATTTTTTTTTTTTCGAATGTTCTGTAGACAATATAATTTAAATGAGAGTGTTCCCACTACACATGACACGATTTTTTTCCGAACGACAAGTGGGAACGGGCCTTAAGGTGCCAATATGTCATCAGGAATGTAGCCTTATACTTATCATAAAAGTAATTCATAGGAGTAACTCACTTCTTGATTCCTTTGACTAGTAAGGTGGCCCAGGGCTGATGAATACTCAA
>NW_007484150.1:0-293 GCF_000475195.1 Diaphorina citri
ACACCAGCACTGGGCTAAGTGCTACTATTATCGTGGTGAAATTATTTATCTACTTGCTTACCTATATTGAGGAAAAAATTGCATACCTATTCCATCATCAAAAGCTATCATCAGCTATAAGCTCCATCATCAAAAGCTATCATCAGCTATAAGTTCCATCATCAAAAGCTATCATCAGCTTCTATAAGTTCCATCATCAAAAGCTATCATCAGCTATAAGTTCCATCATCACAAGCTATCATGAGCTATAAGTTCCATCATCAAAAGCTATCATCAGCTATAAGTTCCATCAT
>NW_007484151.1:0-293 GCF_000475195.1 Diaphorina citri
GGAGTTGCTTGAGGTGTTACTGCCTGAAACAAAAATTTATTCCTTTAAAACATAAAAAAAAAATCTGGGAGACCCTTCAGGTCATGTCAATCAGGTTTGATTCAGAGTTCAAGTCAGACTCAATTTTACTTAAACTCAGATTTTGCTGTTGTTGGTAACTTCTTCGACTACCACATCCATCAAACTGTGTCAAGGCCTAGGAAAACTACAGCTTGAGGGCTGCTCCACAGAGAAGTAGGGTCCAGGCTGGTGGGTTTTAGGCTACATTGGATTTTAGGCTAAATTCAGACTTT
>NW_007484152.1:0-293 GCF_000475195.1 Diaphorina citri
TTATTAATGGCTGTGATACTGCAGATATAGGAAGTTATGACATTGCATGCTTATGTAGGGAGGAACTTGTCAGAATTTATGTTTGGGTTCGATCAAAGTAGCTGAATTTAGGTACTTTCGACGTGACTTTGGGCTGAAAAGCGCAAAACAGATAGTTTTTTGGGGCCTAGATGAGCGACCATCGATCGACGCCATTAACTATGTGTGGACGGTGGACACAGCTCAAGATACAATCTAATGTTAACTCTATACCCACTACTTCAATTTTTGGCCTATTCTATGCATCTGCGCTT
>NW_007484153.1:0-293 GCF_000475195.1 Diaphorina citri
GCCAAGTCAAGAAAGTTTGACCGCGCTACTAGAGATATTATACGCGACAGGGAAAGTAGCCGTTTTCAAGTAGTTGTATAAAGTTTTACACTTGCTAGAGCTTGAAGACTGTTTGTACTTTGTAGGTAGAAATTGTACTCTTGCTAGAAGAATGTTTGTACTTTATAGGTAGGTACATACCTACATATCATAGCTGGTAAGGTCCTCATGTTAAAAAATAGAATAGAATAGAATAGAATATACCTTGTTTATCCTGCCCGAATAGGACTGAAAAGTCCCTTTACCCCAGCAGT
>NW_007484154.1:0-293 GCF_000475195.1 Diaphorina citri
TCATGATTCAAAGCAATGTACAAACAAAAGTAAAATTATATGGATTATATAATTATATCAATAAAAAGTCCATTTTTTATGGGATGACAACCTGCGAAATAAAACTTTGAGAACTTTGGTAATAATCTACGGGACATTCACTTTTTTACTTTTATAAACGGGATCCCAAAAAAGGGAAACTTGAACAGAAATATCTTCAAGTTAAACATATTCAAAAGGACTTACCGAGAGAAAAACTCAGTCCCTGGAGAGTAGAGAAAGCAATGTAAAAATCAAAACTAGATATAAGTGGA
>NW_007484155.1:0-293 GCF_000475195.1 Diaphorina citri
TGAAAAAGTAAAAAAAAGAGCTAGGACGAGAGAGAGAGAGAGAGAGCGAGCGAGAAAGAAAGAAAGAGAATATTTTAAAAGCGAGAGAAAGACAGGGGAAATTTAAACAGAGGAAGAAAGGAAGTCCATTGAAATCCATATTCTGATGAAAGCAAAAGGAAAAGAGATAGAGAATTATTAGAGATGAAGGAGTGAGAGAGAGAGAGGGAGAGAGAGAACAAATAGAGAATAGAGAAGGATAAAGAGATTTCATGGATTTCACACTTATTCACACATTATGAAGAGAGAGAGAG
>NW_007484156.1:0-293 GCF_000475195.1 Diaphorina citri
TTTTATTTTTTGAGGTTTGACAGAGGGAACTTTAACTGTTCAGGTCTTATCGTCCCGAAGCGAAGAGAAAAAGACAGGATTGAAGAAACCAGGCGTTCCGTTAAAGAATCTTATCTCTTTTGGGATAATTATTATAGGACTGATTCAGTAGTGATTCAGCTGTAGAACTGACCTTGGAAGACACCTAAGTGCGTGGTCACAACGGCGACCATAGTTCATGTACCATTGATCCTCGCTGAGACCATCGACCATCGCAGAAAAAATACTCAGCTCAATTTCTTCATTTTCAGCAA
>NW_007484157.1:0-293 GCF_000475195.1 Diaphorina citri
AAACAAATGGGAAAACTTAGAGCTCACTTCGTTCATTCAATTACAATACATTTCGGTCCTTCGGCCCGGATTATTATTATAAACATTGGCCCTCCGGGCCGGATTATGGTAAATTTTTGTCCTTCTGGCCGAAGTATCATTAAAATTTTGGTCCTTGGGACCGGATTATTAAAAATTTTGGTCCTTTGTGCCAAATTGGTAATTTTGGTCCTCCAGGCCGGATATTGACTCACCTGTCAGTATAGAGCGTCCATAGCCGTTGGGGAACGTACACACATACTCTTCTCCAAATT
>NW_007484158.1:0-293 GCF_000475195.1 Diaphorina citri
ACGTATATGAGCGTAGCGTAACAAAGTACAAAGGCAATAGGCATAGTAACATCATTTGGTAAGGTTTGGTGAATTTGGTGAATTTGGATATTATGTGTCACCTCATCAGGTAAAACCCGGCAATTTAGAAGAAAAACAGAAAAGTCCAAATACGCTCTTTGTCACTGTCCTCAATTGTCTATTGAAATCAGAAATGATATCAGTTCAGTTTTAATGTACATAAATTTGAAATTTCCCAGACTTGAAAGAGTTGATAATGTTGATATATTTCATTTCCTTGTATACCGTTTGAT
>NW_007484159.1:0-293 GCF_000475195.1 Diaphorina citri
CAAAATAAACATTAAAGAAATAATAAATTAAAATTGTTACATGGTTTTTTTAATAGGTAATCGTAAATATTTAAAAAAATAAATTCAGATAAAAGTAATTAATATTTTTTTCATCAGGACAATTACGATTAAAAAGGATTTTAAGTAAATTGGTGAGATTTCGATGTACTCCTGCTGCGATAGAGTCAACATCTATCTTGCTCTGAAAATGATATATGTCCTGAGTGACATCGAAAGCTCACCAATTTAAATAAAATCCTTTTTAATCGTAATTATTATTGTCCTGATGAAAA
>NW_007484160.1:0-293 GCF_000475195.1 Diaphorina citri
TAATAATAAAATAATAATTCTACTACCACCCAATAGCACACATTCATGCCAACCACTTGATGTTGCCTATTTTAGGCCAATCAAAAATCTTTGGAGAAAAGTTTTGTGTGAGTGGAAGCAAAAACACAGGGGAGCAATACCTAAAGACCAGTTCCCTTCTTTGTTAAAGAAGGTTCTCATCAAATTAGGACCAAATTCAGCAGATACCTAAGAAGATACCGCACAAAAACAACAACTTCGTGGATATTCTTTTTTGTGTTCCAAATGAAACTTTTTAAAAACCTTTAATGGGA
>NW_007484161.1:0-293 GCF_000475195.1 Diaphorina citri
CGTCCTAGAAATTCTCTCTCTCATCCTCCTCTCTCCTCCATCCCTAGCTCTCCCATGTTATTTCATATTATTTCTGTTGGTTTTTCCACATTCAATATCCAGTACTCACTCTCATACCATAGGCAATATAGGCATAGTTCAAGTAAAGAGAATTATTCGATCTCCACATGGAAATGAAAATAAGTGAAACGACCCGTTAATTGGAAGTATGGAATGAAAGAGATACGTATATTGAAATTCCATACAACTATGTAGGTAGTAGGTATAACATACGAGCACAATGCCAGTGTACG
>NW_007484162.1:0-293 GCF_000475195.1 Diaphorina citri
CAGGAACTGTTGAACTTTTTGATTTAAATCGTTATTGTTTATGATTACTATAGATTTTGTTTTATCCGCTGGTATAATTGTGCTGTTTGATAATTCGAGTTTCTGTCTCAGTTGTTGAAGGACTTTCTTTTGTTTTTTATGGACATTTTGTATCCATTTGTTCCTGTGGCTATCTGATTTGCTGAAGATGTTCTCTATAACATTACATACTTCACGTCTGATTTTGTCCTGGTTTTGTGCCTCTGCTCTCATTACACACATTTCAGCATTAATAACTGTATCTAGGTCATGAT
>NW_007484163.1:0-293 GCF_000475195.1 Diaphorina citri
TGGCAACCGCTCCAAAAATGTTTGCCATAAGAAAAGAAGAAAGGTTTTGTTTGTTGTGTTTTTCGAATTGAAACACGGTGGATCGCCCGAAATAGAAATAAACTGTAGGTACACGATGTCTGTTTGAATAATATTAGAATAGGTCTATTCTTGAAATTCTCATTATATTTAAGACATTTTGTCTCGTAATATCCTTAGAGAAATGAAATACTCTAAAGATTGTACATACATTATATTGATTATATCACAATGATCATGGTAAATTATAGTACCTACTGAAAAATAGTACTGAA
>NW_007484164.1:0-293 GCF_000475195.1 Diaphorina citri
ATTGTTGAACGCGTAATTCTTGACTCTAAAGCCCGTTTCCCACTATCCGTTCAGGTCACGGATAAGCTTAACCGAACTTCAAGGGCTGTTTCCCCTACACCTAAGCTCCAGAGTGGGCTTTTCGTGTACACTATATTGGGGATGTTGCTTGAACGGCCAGAACCGGATTTCATAGTTTTTTTAAGAGGTTTGAAAGAGGGAACTGAGAATGCTAAGGTTTTATCGTCTAGAAATGGAAGAGAGAAGGAAGACAGGATAGGAGAGAAGGAGCTGTTCCGACAACGAACATTAGC
>NW_007484165.1:0-293 GCF_000475195.1 Diaphorina citri
AGAGCCACGACCGTGTTCTGACTTTGTAGGCTAATAAGATACTTACATGGGATGATTGCGTTGAATATACACCGAGGCAAGACCTAAACTTTGTACCGTGTTCTGACTCAGCACCTCGTCCAAGATGATATCCGAGATGTAGTCAATGATTTCTGGAGTTAACTTGTACCCTGGCCGAATCTGAAGAAGAAGAAATAACAAACATTTAGACAAGCTTTAACTTATAACTTTGAGGCTTTTAATAGAATAGAATAGAGTATACCTTGTTTATTCTATTCTATTCTAATATACCT
>NW_007484166.1:0-293 GCF_000475195.1 Diaphorina citri
TTGACGTGAAATCTGACGTCACAACTCTTTGAACTTTTTCATTAGAACGGCAATTAAAATTTGAATTTTCGACCTTTTCAAGTTACTTTTTCGGAGTTTTGACCTCAGATTGGGATTTTTCCCAACTTTTTACGTAGGAATCGACCCTTTTTTTAATAATATTTTCCCAATTGCAACTCCTCCATTTCATGACCAATATCATTGAAGGAAGAGTATTGTAAAAAATGTAAATGCAATTTCTTTGTGTTATTATGTCACAACTTTGGTGCTCACTGCAGCATTGTAGGATTTTT
>NW_007484167.1:0-293 GCF_000475195.1 Diaphorina citri
TATGGTGAAACAAACGCCAGGAAAAACAAAAAACCAGCACCAAAAACAATCTTGCAGATTAATTTCTGTCTCTCAAAACACTTGACATGAATTTTTTTTGGTCCTTCGGGCCGGATAATTTTTTGGTACTTTGAGCCGGATTATTTAAGTTTTATTTCTCTCATTTAAAGTATTTTCTCTAAATTAGGTATGGATTCAGGTACCTGGATGTATAGGTCATACCTACCTATTATTTAAGTTTAGCGACTCATATTTTTCTTCGCGTTGCACCACGATCGTTTTACACGATTTAA
>NW_007484168.1:0-293 GCF_000475195.1 Diaphorina citri
GATTTAGATTAAAACTAGTGGACCTATAGTGGTGCATAATAGTGGAGGAGTGAGAGAGATGTACATAGTAGTGGGAGAGAGAGAGATGGATACACGGTAGTGGGAGAGAGAGAGTAGATGGATACATGGTAGTGGAAGAGAGAGAGTGAGAGTGAGAGAGATAGATGTCGAATTATTTCCGCGCAGACAACTGTTTAGACAGGTCAAATAAATTACCACTGGGGTGAGGGGTGGGTAGGTTGGGGGTGGATGGATGGTTGGGTGGGAGAGGGAGGGTTTTGGTAATAAACAAT
>NW_007484169.1:0-293 GCF_000475195.1 Diaphorina citri
TATTGATAAGGAATTCTAGGTACAGTCTACAGGAAAATTCAGCTTTTTTCCTCAACAAAAAAATCCGTTTGAAGTAATAGCTCCCTATCTAAGAGATGCCTACATTTTCTTAATTTAAATCAAATTATCTGATCTTCAAACTGAAGAAAATATCTCTACTGCTACTTTTATATTTAAGAATCCACCTTCTAAAATGGAATACCTATATTTTGGTAGGTATATCCTCAAACCTATATTGATCTCTTCAAATGGACGAATATATTTTTTTTTTTTTTTAAATTTATTATGGTGCG
>NW_007484170.1:0-293 GCF_000475195.1 Diaphorina citri
CTGCGGCGACTATCGAGGCCTCAATGCTCGCACCATCCCAAACCGATACCCAGTGCGCCACATTCAGGACTTTGCCCATATACTCCATGGCAAAACAGTCTTTTCCACAATCGATCTGGTGCGTGCCTACCATCAAATACCAGTTGCCGAGGAAGACATCTGCAAGACAGCCATCACCACACCCTTTGGCTTGTTCGAATTCCCATACAAGTCCATTGGTCTGCGGATCGCAGCGCAGACATTCCAACGCTTCATGGATGAAGTTCTCCGAGGCCTAGACTTCTGCTTCCCAT
>NW_007484171.1:0-293 GCF_000475195.1 Diaphorina citri
TTCAAAGGTGTGCTGTTCAAAATATCGAACGATGGTCTCGGAATAATAATGTCAATGATGAGGAAGATGATATCGAGGGAGAGGAAGAAAGAATAAGAAACGGAATTGAGATTTCTAAATTTCAGAAAGCCCATCTGTAACAGTACGTATGAAACTATAAGAGTATAAGCCCATTGGAAACACTATATGCCTTGTCTATATGCAGTAATCTTATAGTTTACAGGGGCTTATGGCTGTAAAATAAATGGTTAATTTCTCTTCTATTTAGCCATCACAATAAAAAAAAAAAAAAA
>NW_007484172.1:0-293 GCF_000475195.1 Diaphorina citri
GGTAGGTACATGAAAAATGTAAGTAGTCATAGTAAAAAAAAAAAAAATCTAAAAATAAAATCAACATTCTAAATTCTAATGATATTTTCAGTTGATTTTCTGTTTGTTTTATTTTATGTACCTACTTAGGAATCAGGGAGTTTTTTAGGGGTTTGATAGAGGAAAATGTAACTGCTGAAGTCTTATGTGTCTTCCCGAAATCGAAGTGAAAAGGAAGACAGGATAGGAGAAAGCCAGCCGTTCCAAGAACGAACCTTATCTGTTTAGCATAAAGTTCGCCCCGGGTGGGAAGA
>NW_007484173.1:0-293 GCF_000475195.1 Diaphorina citri
GGAAGCGTGGCAGATAAAGGTATAGCTATAGAAGTCTGACAGACATAGCTATTCTACGGAGGAAGTGAGAAAAATATTAGACTGTAAAGGCGAGAAAGAAATTAAGATAGCGAAAGCGCGAGAAGAAGGTAGGTAAGTGAGAAACTAAAGGTAGAAAGAACTAGGTACCTATATAGCTCTTATGGAGAAGAAAGAAGTAGATAACTATGTAGGAGGAAAAGAGCTAGAAAAGAAAAATAGAGGAACAGAAGGAGGAGGAGGAGGAGATGGAAAAGAAGAAAAAGAAGAAGAGG
>NW_007484174.1:0-293 GCF_000475195.1 Diaphorina citri
AGAGAGGAAGCGAGTAATTAGCTATTTACCACTCATGATACGAAGATTTTTTAATGAGCAGATTTTCAAGTACCCCCTTCCCCTCTTCCCTGAAGTTTCCCTTAGTCCTTACCCCCTCGCCCCCCCTCTCCATCATAATCAGGGGAGGCATAGTGGGTAGGTAACGACTGACTATGAAAAGGACGTTGAAAATCAGTAGCAAAGAAAGAAATTTGTTGTGAACATCACACAACTTTCCTTATTCATAAAATTGAAGTCGAGAGTATTCAACTGAGAAAACAACATGAAAATAA
>NW_007484175.1:0-293 GCF_000475195.1 Diaphorina citri
TTCCCAGAAATCTTGAACAAACTACATCAAAAGTGTGTCAACCCAATAATAATTTTGACATTCCTTCCTCTCTCTCTCCCTCTCTCTCTCTCTCTCTCTCTCTCTCTCGTACTAAAATTCCTTCCTCTCTACCTTTTTCTCTTCTTTCACTCTTCCTAACCTTATTTCCTCTCTTCCTCTTATTAGCTTGAGTGATACGGAAAGAGAGAGGATAGAAGTAGATAGTAAAAAGGAGAAAAGGAAGAAGAAGAGGAAGGAAATGACTGAGTGAGTGAGAGAGCAAGAGGAGGAGG
>NW_007484176.1:0-293 GCF_000475195.1 Diaphorina citri
CAGAGTGTAAAGCTGTGTCCACACATGATCGACACCGTCGCGTCCATCGGCAAGGTGGATCCATTTTGTCAAGGAAGTACCTACACGGTTACTGTCGAAATCGAGTCGATTGACGGCGCGGCGTCAACTATGTGTGGACATTAAGGAGTTTAACATCACTTTTTGCTTTCAGAAACTCGGTCTGTTCTCAAAGCGTAAACTTATGGCCGCCCTGAAATCTTATCGCACCGAGATCCAACTGTTGAAAAGTGTGCGTGATGATGTGCTCAACTTTCATGGGTTCTATGAGCGCT
>NW_007484177.1:0-293 GCF_000475195.1 Diaphorina citri
ACATATTATTTTATTTGATTTTTGTTTAGTTTTTGTATATCATGCAATTGATGATCGTGTGTTTCATTTACTTTTTTTTTCTTTTTAGTCAAAACCCATCAATAAGGTATTTCATTTGTACGCTTTTCTTGATTTTTTTAATTCTAAAAATTCTACCATTTCTACCCAAGTTTGTTTTCAACTCAGAGTAAGAATAACATAGAGGGAGCGTTTGCGTTTGGGTCTTTTTACATATCAAGGTTGAAGGACAGTTCACGAACAGCTGACTAACCAAATTTGTTTAGTCACCTGAC
>NW_007484178.1:0-293 GCF_000475195.1 Diaphorina citri
AAAAAAAAAAAAAAAAATCTCGAACTCGAAACTCCATTTCGTGTTTTATTGTAGGCCGGCGTCTCCCGGCACACTAATCCATGGATTGTACATACGTTGAAGACTTTAACTCGTATAGCTCAAACTCAAACCAATAATAAATTAGTTTTCAAACCATGTCTGATTGTCGCTAAGTAATCATTAAATTTGCGTCTATTATACCTCCATCGAGACTATTGCCAGGCAGTTTTTCCAGTCGTATAGCTAGATAGTAGGTAGGTATCTGACTTATACATAGTTACACATGATGTTAT
>NW_007484179.1:0-293 GCF_000475195.1 Diaphorina citri
CCGCCCCGGGCGGGAATCGAACCCGCGGCCTAGCGCTTACAAGGCAGACGCACTACCGACTAAGCTAACTAGGCTGGCTTATTTTACCCTCTGTTGCTCGCTTACAGTAGATATTCTACCCCAGAGTTCTAGACTTGTGCTACATCTTCACTACTTACTGCTTGGCTTTGGCATGTTTCATTCATATCATTTATACAATGAATACCTATATTACCTACCTATTAAAATTGCTAGATAACACACGGCCAGTACACAGTCCAGCTACTGCCCTCGTGTAAAGTGAAATCCAGCCT
>NW_007484180.1:0-293 GCF_000475195.1 Diaphorina citri
TGCTATTCTCTCTCTCTCTCTCTCTCTCTCTCTCTCTCTCTCTCTCTCTCTCTCTCTCTCGCCCTTCCTCCTCTCCTCTCACTCACTCTTTATATTCTTTATATTAAATGTTAACTCATTCACTAACACACAATATATACTCACTCTTTATATTAAAAGGAATCTAATGTTAAAGAACATTAAAAATACATTTCGTATTTTCCCTCTCCTCTCACTTTTATGCTGTTTTTGCTGATTCTTCCACAATCTCATAATACCTGATTGATTTTTTTTTTTTTTTTTTTTTTTTTTTT
>NW_007484181.1:0-293 GCF_000475195.1 Diaphorina citri
GAAAATATAACCCACATCCCTCGATTATTCCTCACGGGACTACTTAATTTTCCCACGTAGATTTTCCCTGCTCAGCTCGTTATCTAACTTGTTTTGACGTAAAATTGGAAACACTTATTTCAATTTGATAATAATGGTAGTTGGTAGGTACTTAAAATTTGGAATAACGAACAATAAAAAACATAGAAAGAAAAATAGAAAATAGTAATAAAAAGATGAAAACATTAAAAAATAATAAAAACAAAACCACGCTTTTTAAAATATTCAATAATAATCAAAATAAAAAGCAAAAT
>NW_007484182.1:0-293 GCF_000475195.1 Diaphorina citri
ACCTGAGAACACATAAAGAAAAGAAATAAAAAATTGAATCGAGGTTTCCCTCTGAGGGAAGAGCTCCAAGAATGCTTGCGGCATTGCCCCGCTGTATAACAAAGCTATAATAAAGAAAAAAATATACATACACATCGTTATTATGACATATCTGGGTCAACTATGACATATCTGGGTACTTTTTTCGATATCTCTCAAGGTAGAAACACTACTATCATGTCACGTCACGTGAACTCATGGGAAGTCTGCAAGATGTAAGTAGTTCAAAGTTTTCCCTATATTATTGTAGGTAA
>NW_007484183.1:0-293 GCF_000475195.1 Diaphorina citri
ACCTCAAAACGTGTTTTGACACTAAAAAATGACCATCGAAAATTTGACCCGATTACATTACTTTCCTTCCTATAGGATGAGGAAAGTAAAAAAGATTTATAAATTAAAATATAAAAAGCTTTCCAATATACCTACATAGATACATATACCTACCTATTTCCTATCTAGTTATCTGAGCTTATTAAGCTCATAAGGAGAATCTGCGAACACTGCATTTTCCGCCTCATTTCAATCTAATAGGGTACAATAATAATAGTGTGCGATAATAGTGCATTGGAATACGTGCGAAGACT
>NW_007484184.1:0-293 GCF_000475195.1 Diaphorina citri
AAAAAAAGGAATACGTTTGTTTGAAATTTGACTATCTACTTATTTTTCATTGTTCGGTAGTAATAATTTGAACTTCTGTTTTCCTCTGTTACAGGTAACGTGAGCAGTTTGGTTTCACGTGTAGGGTGAGTCCTCACGTGTAGGGTGAGTCCTCACGTGTTAGGGTGAGTCCTCACGTGTTAGGGTGAGTCCTCACGTGTAGGGTGAGTCCTCATGTGTTAGGGTGAGTCCTCATGTGTAGGGTGAGTCCTCACGTGTAGGGTGAGTCCTCACGTGTAGGGTGAGTCCTCACG
>NW_007484185.1:0-293 GCF_000475195.1 Diaphorina citri
CATTACAAGTCTTTTATTTACTCAATCACCATATTTATCATCCCTCGTTTCTTTGACTTGTAATGCTGCCGTTAGTCGTTACTTGATTGAAGTAGCTACTCACTTGTCCTCACGAGACTGAGTGCACCCCGAACTCCAAGCACAGAGCTGAAAAAAACTTCGACCCCGCCGGGAATCGAACCCGGGACCTCCGGAGTTCAAGCATAGTGTGATACTGTGATACCCACTCGGCCACGGATGCTACTTTTATTTTCATTAGTTTAAACATATTCACTGATTTTTTTCCAAGCAAA
>NW_007484186.1:0-293 GCF_000475195.1 Diaphorina citri
ATTGGCCTGCAGGAGAAATGAAGCTATTTGTGAAAACAAGAACCTAGAGTATGACATTCAAATGATCCAGGATGAGTTGAGTGCCCTACAAACAGACATCCTCAGCATGAAGAAAGAATTGCCATACTTGAAGAAAGAGTATGACCAACGTTTCCGTAAGAAACAGGAGGAACATGAAAGCATGAACAAGGACCGTCTGATGAAAGATTTAGAAACCGAGTTGAGAAAATTATCCAAGAAGAATGCTGGTCTTCAAACTTCTAGTAAAACATTACAGAATGAAATAGATCACT
>NW_007484187.1:0-491 GCF_000475195.1 Diaphorina citri
GCAGATGAGCTCAGCGGGCATGGGCAAGACCGTGGTAGCTAACAAGTACTCTCAGCCTCCTCCCCAAGCTACACAGCAACAACAACAAGCAGCCCAGGTGAGTCACTTGAGTTAATGTTTCCTAATGACTACCAAATTACCAATATAATATTTAAGTCTCACCCATCCATTAATTGGCCTTGCTCGGCGTAGCTTAACATAGATGACGCTAAAACCGGTCTTAAATTAACGACTGAAGTGTTATCTAAAACTTTCTCGCTTTGAGTTCATAGGTCGTCGCGACAAATTTCAAGATCAGAGCTCATTTGTGTAAGGAAATGTGTAAAAAATCCCCAAAAACCGGTTTTTTTGGATTTTTGACTTTATGGTTTTCTGGACAAAATTTGCACCACCACTTTCGTGATCCTGGTAAAAAGACCTTTAATTTGATATATAAGTCGACCAGGTTTGGATAAGTCCTTCTATGGGAACAGACAGAGTGACAGACAGAC
>NW_007484187.1:9791-10084 GCF_000475195.1 Diaphorina citri
TTGGCTTTATGGTTTTCTGGACAAAATTTGCACCACCACTTTCGTGTTCCTGGTAAAAAGACCTTTAATTTGATATATTATTACCATTACCATCCCTCTTATCTGTCCAGGTGAAATACTCCTCCTATCAGAACGCGGTGGCTCAAGCTCAGGCTCAACAGGCTCAAATGAGCGGGGGTCAGCAAGTGCTCATCGCTCAGCAGCAACATCAACAGCAGCAGCAACAGCAGAGCAATCAGCAGTAGAACTGAACAGCAGACAAAGCAAACAGCAGTAAAATTGAACTTGAATAA
>NW_007484188.1:0-293 GCF_000475195.1 Diaphorina citri
ATGTCTCTCTCATTTTCTCTATTCCTCTTTCCCTAATAGGCCTATTTTCCACCTATCCCATAAAATGTCTGATGAAAATAACCGTAAAGATCGCCTCAAAGGGGGGAAAATAAGGGGGAAAGTTTCATTTTCCTTACCCTATGAGAAGGAATTTAACGGAAAGTAATGTAATCGGCAGAAATTTTCGATGGTCAATTTTTTTTTTCGGCCTTAGACGACAGACCTACAGCCTACTACTGGGCACTGGCAAGGCTTTCAAACTAAGTCGCCAGCCTAGTTAGCTTGGTTGGTAG
>NW_007484189.1:0-293 GCF_000475195.1 Diaphorina citri
TTAAAAAAAAAAAAAAAAAATCATCATCATACTCTTATATCAAAGTGGTTAGCGCCGTTAACTTCGGACCTGGAGATTGGTGGTTCGAGTCCAAATCAAGTCATTAAAACTATTACGGAAATCTCTTTTGACGAGCAAAACAATTAAAATCCATTACTTTGATCCAATTAGTTCCAAAAAGATGATTTTTTATTTTTATTTTATTTTTTTTTTACCCTGAAAAAATTATTCTAAAAGACATATTTTTATTTTTTGACCTAATTTAAAATCACCGTTTTACATGCCTGTAGCCT
>NW_007484190.1:0-293 GCF_000475195.1 Diaphorina citri
ATAATAATAATAATAATAATAATAATAATAAATGAAATAAAAAATGGATAAATAACAAAAGTGTTGCAATTTTGAATTAATTTTTTCTCGGTCACATGGGTATAGTTAAAATAATAAAGAAGGAGAAAGAGAGATAGGGGAAGAAAACGTTTCTTTTTAAATAAAAAATAAATAAAATAATAACAATATCAAGACAAGAAGGAACTACTGGGACTTTACTGAGAGGAGAGAGGGAAAACTAGCTCTGGAGGGGGAATTGGAAAGATAGGGGGTGAGGGAAGAGGGGTGGGGGA
>NW_007484191.1:0-293 GCF_000475195.1 Diaphorina citri
TCCTTCCTCTTCTTTTTATGAGCCCGGTTGACCTTTTTCAAGTTCATTTTTGGGCGTTGTATCAATATTAGTTTTTTTTGGAATGTCTGTTTCGGGTGTCATGTACATATGTGGATTTGGGTTTTTTTTTGTGCAAAATTCCAAATCAGTTGAAATAAAGTTGTTCTGTAGAAATAGAATGTTGCATCAGGAACTCCAGACACCTTATTTACGAGTTTACGAGTGTACGTTTTCATTAGGTTGCGTAGACATTTAAATGGTAACCTCACATAATAATAATTATTATTATTGGT
>NW_007484192.1:0-293 GCF_000475195.1 Diaphorina citri
CGGGGGGCCGCGGGTTGGACAAGCCTGGACTAGGTAATAATATTTCATAGGATGTGAAAGCTAAATGCAAGTTACCTACTTTTATCCTACCTACCCTGACTACCAACAAAAATTTAGATGTCAAAAAAAAAAAAAATCGACAGGAAATTTACCGTGTTAATGCTAAAGTTAAAGTTAGAGGATTTAAAATTAAAACTGGAGTGCAATTATCGTGGATATATAATAGTAGATCTGTCATATGACAGGTTTCAGCAGAACCTTCTCCAGCTTTCTCGATCTTGGGCATCATTCTT
>NW_007484193.1:0-293 GCF_000475195.1 Diaphorina citri
CTTCTCTTTTGGTCAGCAAAAAAGACAATGCCATGTTACCGTAAGTTACCCATCAGCATATTGTATACTGATAGCACTAACTTGGATATCTAAAGAAGGTACGTGACATTTGTGACGACTGACCAGTAGTGACCATAACATTCAACCATTTGCTGTTCACCTAATGGACTTGACTCATGCAGATGATGAATAAAGCTATTGTGTATTTTTACACTTCTGGCCTTTAGACCATAAGGTTTTCATATGTTGGCCATTCAGTGCTCGTTTGGGTAAGAAAATTCGGATGTTCAATA
>NW_007484194.1:0-293 GCF_000475195.1 Diaphorina citri
ACTCTCGGACTACTTACCTCCGGAGCGGACTACTCATGGCAATGGGTGTGGGTATGCCGATTGCTTTGATACGTTGTTCCATACTATATCGACTCATTAGAGCGAAAAACTCTCGGACTACTTACCTCCGGAGCGGACTACTCATGGCAATGGGTGTGGGTATGCGCATTGCTTTGATACGTTGTTGCTTAGTGCTTACTATATTGACTCATTAAAGCGAAAAACTCTCGGACTACTTACCTCCGGAGCGGACTACTCATGGCAATGGGTGTGGGTATGCCGATTGCTTTGAT
>NW_007484195.1:0-293 GCF_000475195.1 Diaphorina citri
CACTACCAGTCCGAGCTACCTAGTTAGTAAAAAATAAATTCCAGATCTAAGCTCAGGGTCTTATTCAAGGAAACACTAGGCCCCTCACGCGTTAAAAAAAAAGGTCGTAAGTAAGAAATATTTACAAACGGTGTCAACATTTCTTGCGCCAGGAGAAGTGCTGTATATAGTGAGGAGTGGGGAGTCGTTCTTGGAAGAGGCTGGCTATAGGTTACTACCAACTGCTTATGGTTTCATTATAATCTTTGAGCACCAAAGTGCTGGGTCTAACAAGACGTCTAGGGGTCATACTT
>NW_007484196.1:0-293 GCF_000475195.1 Diaphorina citri
AGTTATTTTTCATTGCCTTTCCTTGTAAATAAAAAGAGGCAGATTTGAACAAATATTTTAGTGAAAGCATTTTTTTTTATTTTCATAAATTTGGATTTTCAGAAAGATATTAGTTGTTTTCGACGATGTACCTATGAACATACCTACTTCGAAAAAAAATCCTTATTTTATAAACACAGTTAAAATTGTGAAACGGAAATTGCTAATATTATCGCTATGGAAAATTGAGAACTGAACCTGTGTTTTTTATTTTTCCATGCTCCTCCGCCAATAGGTGAAGCACCAAAAATGGC
>NW_007484197.1:0-293 GCF_000475195.1 Diaphorina citri
TCTGCGTCGACACAACAAAAGCTTCACCCGGTCAACACTCGATCCTGGTTCACCCGTTTCAATACGTTCATGAGATGGAACGGTTTCCGCACGGAACTCTTTACCTCAATAACATCTCCACTTTCTTCGTTTATTTGATTTATTTGCTCTTCACATTCAGTAGCAAAGAGGATTTTTTTCCTGCTTTCATGAAAACGGGAGGCTGAAATTGATTCCTAAGAATATTCAGCCGCCTCAACGCTCATACATGAAGTTGGTAGTTGTAGGAGTACAACTCTTCAAACAAAAACTAT
>NW_007484198.1:0-293 GCF_000475195.1 Diaphorina citri
TTTCTGTGGAGTAGAGGAGGTAAAATTTTCATTCGAAAGGATGAAAATAGCAATGTCATACAATTGCGCTCCCTAGAAGACCTTGATCTAATCGTATAAATACAAATACCATACAATTTTAAATACACATTTTAACATAATTTTATGAATTTCGAAGATTTTGAAAATGTTGAAATAAATTATGAAACAAAAATTTATGAAAATTTAACAGATTGGAACAATCAAGAATTAATCAACATTAAGAAAAATGATCTAATTATATTACATGTAAACATTAGATCGTTATCAAGAAA
>NW_007484200.1:0-293 GCF_000475195.1 Diaphorina citri
AGATAAGACGAAGCTGGGAAGCTCCATTTTTCTTTTTTTCCATCTCATGTCTGGTTGTCAAAGATGGAGTAGAATAAGAAATTTACTTACCTATCTATATTCTACTTACTACACTTGCTTGAAGGGGAAATAATAGTAAAAGAAGGGAAATAATACTAAAAAGAACTTAACATGAGAAATAACTAAGTAGGCTCAGAAAAAGAAAAAAAAATCGAAAATTTTTTATTGAAAACTTAAAAAGTTCCAATCTTGTGAACACTATTCTTTAGTTTTTCAAATGTCCTCGCTAAAAG
>NW_007484201.1:0-293 GCF_000475195.1 Diaphorina citri
TAAGTTTAATAGAGGAACAAGGAGTATACCTGAAATTTCCCTTGCTAAAGAGTGCGAAGGGCATCCACTGGTAAAATTTGTAGCCAAAACCAACTGTCTGCCCAAAGCAATCACCCTAGAGAGGGTTGATTGAGAGGCGGACGAAAAACACTAGCCCTGTCTGAACACGGGAAAAGGCGAAAAAAAAAGGAGCAAAGTTGTATTTTAAATCTGGATTTCTTAAAACTTGGGGTGTTCTTTGTTTGTTTGTTTTGTTTTGTTTTTTTGTTTTTTTTTTTTTTTTCAACATTTTG
>NW_007484202.1:0-293 GCF_000475195.1 Diaphorina citri
AATTTAAATTTCATTTAATTTAAATCTTATTTATTTTTCGGCCATTAGAGATTGACATCTGAAAAACTTTGTAATAAATCTTTAGCTTTTGCCTCAACAAGTAACAAGTTCTTCAATTCGTAAAATGCCCCTTCAAAACTTTTGTTCTGTACTGGGTATGCAACACATTGAGCATTTCTCAAAGATTGCATTTCATGCAAGTTGTGCTTTTCTACTTTTTCTTTATTTGAAGGCGTTTTATGTCTATTCAAAATTCTGCCCGATCTTTTACTTTTCTTTCTTGTTCTCCTCCT
>NW_007484203.1:0-293 GCF_000475195.1 Diaphorina citri
TCCCAGTTTTTCCTTCCTCTCTCCTCCCTCTCACTATCTATCTCTCTCCCCTTCTCCTTCTGTCTCACTTTCTCTCTCACACACCCTTGTGAAAGGAGGAGAAAAAAATTGAGAAATGAGGGAGGAGGAATAGAAGGAGGTATGAGAGAAGAGAATAAGCTGGGTCCGTCCCTCCGGGAATTTTTTAGCCCGTAGTTTATTCAATCGTGGTTAAAGAAAATCAGTAGGTATACCTATGTACCTACCTAATTTGTTTAATATTCAGTTTATTATTATTATTATTATTATTATTA
>NW_007484204.1:0-293 GCF_000475195.1 Diaphorina citri
AAGCGCGACTGCATGCTCAACCGTGCGAAGCCCCGAAAGCGCGAAGAGCGACCGCATGCACAACCTCCCGAGCACGCAGTGCGTGTAATAATAATAAACTGAATATTAAACAAAATAGGTAGGTACAGGTACCTACTAATTTTCTTTAACCATGATCGACTAAACTACGGGCTAAAAAAATTCCCGGAGGGACGGACTTAGCTTGTTTTAGGTACCTACCTAATATCATAAAAAAAACCTTGGTTGACGCTGCATGTTTCATATTTCCTTGCAGCATGGTTCACTGCAACATG
>NW_007484205.1:0-293 GCF_000475195.1 Diaphorina citri
TGAGTGAAATCTCGGTAACTTTGTGATTTGTGAAGATTCCTTATAACTAACTTCTTAAACTATTGGATTGTACCGTATAGTACGTACTGTAAGTGTAGCTTGATAAGTACAAGGTGATCTGTTGGTTCTTTTAACAATTCTTTTGAGGACCGGTGGTGAAGTTGTTGACAAAATGGACTTCGGACCTGGAGTTTGGTGGTTCAAGTCCTTTTGAAGACCGGTGTTGTAGTGGTTTACGAAATGGACTTCGGAGCTTGAGCTTGATGGTTTGAGTCCGAGTTGTATATTAATGG
>NW_007484206.1:0-293 GCF_000475195.1 Diaphorina citri
CCCACATTTTCTGAGAAGTAATATGTACGTATGTACTTACAGTGTACCATCCACAAATACCTATTCTCTGAGAGAGGTCAGTAAGTACCTACCGACATTTTCTGAGTGCACCCTGTATTATGTTCTGAGAAGTGCACCGTTGAACCTACAGAGCATAATAAGAAACCACTGAGGGCAGCCCAAATTAGTCAGAAGAAGAGACAGTGGGAAAAATTAAGTAACAAGCAGGGTCCGTCCCTCCGGGAATTTTTTAGCCCGTAGTGATTAGAGAAAATCAGTACCTATGTACCTAC
>NW_007484207.1:0-293 GCF_000475195.1 Diaphorina citri
TGTATACGAACAAAATGGCGGCCTTTTTTTCAAAATGGCGGCCAAAAAAAGGGGTTTTTTGAGAATATCTCGTTTCCAATAAAAATTTTCTAATAACAATAAATTAGAAAGTTGTTTGTATTTTTATTTTCTACATTTTATATATTTACACTTTTTCTCTAGGATGTACCGTAATCCCGTACCGTAATGATTTTTCCAATATGGCGGCCAAAAAAAGGTTTTCTCACAATATCGCGTTCCCAGTAAATTTTTTCGAAGGATAATGAATTAAAAAGTTGTTTGTATTTTTGTTT
>NW_007484208.1:0-293 GCF_000475195.1 Diaphorina citri
TCATGTACAAATAAACTTACCTTGAGGGGGGACTTCTTCCAATATCAGCACAAGATGCTCGCGACTATTTTACATCGAAAAACCCGACACTTAAGAAACTCTACTTGAAATAAACACTTAATAATGAAAAAAACACTCGCGATAACAGTTCAAGTCCTTGGAAAAAATGTCCTTAATTGTGTCTAACGCGCGAAAAAAATCGAGCAAAAATCTCGTGTCAACTTGATAAATGCTGTCAAAAAAAGAGTGGATTTTGCAGAAAAAAAAAGTCGTCTATGGCGAATTTGATTTTA
>NW_007484209.1:0-293 GCF_000475195.1 Diaphorina citri
TGATGGTGTTAAAATGCTCACAAAGTTTATGCAGGGGAGTGAAAAGTTTGAGAAAATTAGAAAGAACAGAAATAGGATCGGAGAGGGTTTTCCTCATTTCAGGATGCTTTAATACTACTGACAGTAGATCGTTCACGCAGAGGGGCTTCTTTGCTTGTAGACCTTAGAGGGAAATTTCGCGAAATTTTTCCACTATCGTCGCGTCTTTTGATCGTAGGCCTTTGGAATTCAATCCTTACTTGCGCAATCAAACCTTTGAAATCCGTATACAGGCCCATTTTTCTGAGTGGGTT
>NW_007484210.1:0-293 GCF_000475195.1 Diaphorina citri
AGATTTGATGGAATATACTCATTTAACAACTTCTGAACAAAAGGAAACTTATCTGAGGTGCTATAAAACGGGCACTTTATTCTGGAGATATTGAAGATCATTGGTTTTTCGCTGGTGATTACGTTATGGGGATATTAAAACTTTGGGTGGTTTCATTTTCACTGCACATTCATCAAAATTTCACATTAGGAAACACCTACTTAACTACTTCGTAGATGTCTGTATTGACCCTGTAATGACAGTATCCATTTTGTCCATTTTTCGTCAGTATCCATTTTGTCCTTCTATTTGTT
>NW_007484211.1:0-293 GCF_000475195.1 Diaphorina citri
AACGAGTGAAGAAATTAAGAAGATAGCCACTAGTAGCACTAGGGAATCTTATTTAATATTAAGACAATTAATTACAAACGCGGCAGAAAAAATGAAGGTAAAAACCAATAAGAATTTCAAAAAGACAAAGAACCTCTGGTTCAATACAAAATGTAGAGTTAAAAAAAGAGAACTCTTAAGAATACTGCGAAAGTGCAGAGAGGAAAACTTCGAAAAAAGTAAGGTACAGGAATACTTAACTAAGAGAAAAGAATACAGAGTGGCCCTCAACGAAGCAAAACAAGAGAAAAATG
>NW_007484212.1:0-293 GCF_000475195.1 Diaphorina citri
ACGGATATTTCTACTTCCCGATGTGGAAAACTTGGACCGATTGCAATACTTTCTAACCATCTATAAGCTACCTACGATTCCTACGAAGATAAAAAGAAATATATAGGTAAATGATTGTGAACTTTTTTTCGTTGCAGTTGGAAAGAACAATACCTACCGCTTTCTTATTCCAAAAATACCAAAAAGGATGATAATGGATGAAGGAAGACAACACCCTGTATAAAAATCAATTGATGAACACCCTGTATTTGTCTGTCCGATCCTAAAATCATTTGACCCTGAGTTTGCTCCAA
>NW_007484213.1:0-293 GCF_000475195.1 Diaphorina citri
CGTTATTTAAAAAACGGTGTAAATTTCGTGTTTTTCTCTTAACTCCTTTAGGTTCAAAAAGAAATATGTATTTATAATTCAGGAGAACATACTTATTTCGGATGCTAGGTACCTACATTGGTACTAGAAAAAGAGATGATCAAAATTAACTGATCATATCACTGGTCTAAACCATTTCTTCATTTTATATAACTGGCATACATGTTGGTGACACTTCCACAATTGAAGATCAATTTTTCAAGAGGTTATTGGACTGAAGTGAACATAGGTACCCTACGTGAATACTCATTGAA
>NW_007484214.1:0-293 GCF_000475195.1 Diaphorina citri
GAAGAAATAATTTTGTTAATAAAGGAATTTTAAACATTTTAAATGTATGCCACAAGTATAAAAATGATAAATGTCATTTCTTTGTGTTATTGTATCACAACTTTGGTGCACACTGTACTGCCGTGCTAAGCAAAAACGCCCTACCTACGTCAAATAAATCGATTTTTGGTTTTTGGTGCCAAATGGTTCCTATGATCCTAAATTTTGATCCTACATTTTTTTCTTTATCCTAAACCCCTTAAAAACCACTAAAACGTTTTGCCGTATGTCAAAAACGTATGTTTGCCGTATAG
>NW_007484215.1:0-293 GCF_000475195.1 Diaphorina citri
CGCGGGTTCGATTCCCGTCCGGGGCGGATTTTATCCTGCAAAGATAATATTTGTTCTAGGGACGGCTGGCTTTCTACGATCCTGTCTTTCTTCTCTCTTCCATTTCGGGACGATAAGACCATAGCAGTTACAGTTCCCTCTGTCAAACCTCTTGGAAAAAAATAGCATGAAAATGTGAATATTTGATTGCGAATATCGATATTCTTACCTGGCCACTTCTAGAAGGAGGAGGTAGGGAGAGAATAGGTTCAATATCTTGTCGAGTCACAGATCCCCACAGTTGAGTAATGCCG
>NW_007484216.1:0-293 GCF_000475195.1 Diaphorina citri
GGACAACGATATAGAGAACATGGTCATAGACATGTGGGTGGACAACTTCAACGATATGAGACTTAGTAAGTCATTTTATGATGAGCAGAGAGTTCAGAATATGGCACTAAAAAACATGGCACTTATTGTGGGAAAATATGGCATTTATTTGTTCAAAACATGGCAAAATAAGCATTTTTTTCAAGAATCATAGGCAACTATTTTACATTTTTCCTTGGAACGTCAAATAAAAATAAAATTGAATTTTCAACTTTTTAAAATAATTTTTCGCTGTTTTGACTCCAGATTTGGAT
>NW_007484217.1:0-293 GCF_000475195.1 Diaphorina citri
TGGCTGAAACAGAGAACAAAACAGAATAGAACAATGCTGAGTACCTACTATTATACCTACATTTTTCCTAGAAACTAGATTTCCACCGAAGTTGGGTATAGTAAACAAAACATGCCTATCTAAAATAAAACAATGATCCTATGAGGTACCTACTTTTTTCCATAAACGAGGATTCCGCCGAAGTTAGGTAGTACTGGTAGTAGACACGAAAACAATGGCCCCTTTTTTCTGGGAACTAGCAAAAAAATTAACCGAAGTTAAAACAAAACATATCCAATACCTATAAAACAATG
>NW_007484218.1:0-293 GCF_000475195.1 Diaphorina citri
ACCGGGAAACCTGTTCTCTGTCCTTTTTATTAGGTACGTAAAACGTACTCCTTCTGTTCTAATTTAATATCTACATGTGAATATGTAGCATTCATTGTCCAAGCATACCTCTTCTCAGCTTGGACAAAAGAATCCGAGTGAGGTCTACAGTTCACAGAACTACCAGTGATAATTATTTTGTTAATTAACATTGTATTCCTGTCCTGCAGGTGTGCACTAACTACAATGAGACTTGGGCTTCAGACTGCGATGTCTACCAGAAGAGATGTCAATGCGAGGAGAACTTGCCTTCC
>NW_007484219.1:0-293 GCF_000475195.1 Diaphorina citri
TGGGAGGTTTAAACACAGAGATGTGTTCCCAGACAGTGATCTGTCTTGAAAAACAATGTTCGAGGCCCATTAGAATAGATTCTTGGGGGACTATTTCGGTATCTAATAGAATAGAATATATCTACCTTGTTATACTACCTGAATAGGACTTGGGCCAGCCACTCACTATCAGGTAGCAGACCTGACAAGTACCTATAATACCTGATCAGCTTCGTCTGTCAGGCCTACCTGATAGTAATTTGGTAATTTATTGTTCCATAATACAATTAGTTGCTTAGAACATTAAAACATAA
>NW_007484220.1:0-293 GCF_000475195.1 Diaphorina citri
CTGTTTATTCTCCCACACCACTGCGTGTGTTTCACATTTGTACCACTGTAGCTGATAGCGCTAGTGTTCTTGTTTTTTTTTTTATGAGTGGGAAAAATGTAAAAATCATCTTTTGTCTTTTTCAGTAAAAAGTCCAAAATGTCTTGTAAGAAAAAGGTTATAAGCTTTTTAATGTGTTCTTAAAAAGTTAAAATAAAGTTTCTACTGTTTCTATGGTTAATCCAGATGGATATGGCAGCAAGGAGTCATCAAAAAAGTAGGCTACGTTGCCAAACGTGTCAAAGGTTCAACGG
>NW_007484221.1:0-293 GCF_000475195.1 Diaphorina citri
AAAATGACATCTGAACTCATATTAATTCAAGCAAAATGTTATTTCCACTAACATTGAGCAACGAACAAAATGACATCTCCACTAATAGGTCCTGTATTACTAAAATGAAGAAAAATGACATCTCCACTATTAGGTCCTGTATTACTAAAGTGAAGAAAAATGACATCTCCACTAATAATCTTGGTCAGGATTCAACCCTGATTACCGGGCAGGCTTCTTGACTACTACACCACCGAGGTAGGTACATAAAGTAACACAAAAAGGTCCGAGTTGGAGGGAGAAGAGGAAAGGTG
>NW_007484222.1:0-293 GCF_000475195.1 Diaphorina citri
AAAAAAAAAAAAAAAAAAAAAATACACGGCAAAAAATAATAGGTACATAAACAAAGGAACAAATTAATAAATAGGTAGGTACAAATAGTTAAGAAATATGAGGCATGAACTGTCACTGTTGTTTTTCTAATGGAAAGGTCTCCCTTTCATCGCGGTTCATACCTACTCGTAATAATTATTCAAGTTATTTCATCAACATGTGACTCACCGAGTTTTGGTTCACCCTGTATGTATTTCACTTAGATATGAGAGGAGGCGTGTGGGTAGCCAAATTTCGCACCTGTACTTTCTGC
>NW_007484223.1:0-293 GCF_000475195.1 Diaphorina citri
CAGAGTTTTACAAGAAGGTTGTGATCATCTTGAATTCTCTACCAATTAATTTAAAAGTGTGATCATCCTATTAACATCTAACATCGCATCGTGTCAAAGAAGTCGGTTGATTTTTCTTTGACCCAGTGTTGCAAATCGTATTTTTTCTAAACCCAACGTTCAAGGTTTCGAAGTTTAGAGAGGCAGTATTGCATACACATAATATGTTAGTATTACTGGCATCTCCAACATCAAACTCTTTTATAAATAGTTTTCCTGCGTTATTTATTCTTCCATTATCGTCATTCTCCGTC
>NW_007484224.1:0-293 GCF_000475195.1 Diaphorina citri
TTCCTAAAGTGGTTCGTGATTCCTCTTTGGATCCATTAGTCTCGCCAACAAAGAGGTAATTTAAACCAAAGAGGTATGTTATGTTATGTTATCATTAGATGCCGAACATTAAGATAATACTCGTAGAGGTTCGCTTTATTAGGTCCACATTCTTCAGATTTGCCAAATAGAACGAACTCAGCACCCACAGGCACTTAAGTAAACCAAATACCTAACTACTCAACCAAATATGTGTGTTACAATCGTTGTGCTGTGAGGTTTCAACTCATTAACCTCCTACAATTAAAGTAGGT
>NW_007484225.1:0-293 GCF_000475195.1 Diaphorina citri
CACTATCTTTAAAGTTCAGTACTCGACTATCGCCTGTAACACCAGTGACAAAGTCACAGAAACCCTACCGAAGTATACCTACGCAAGTTCAATGTTCAAGAATCCGTCAGTTTAAAGTACAAAGAAAGAAAGAAAGAGCGAAATTCGGCTCATTATATTATCAAAAATCTTCCATTCAAAACTGACGTCAGATTGCCCAAGGCAACTCCACACTAGACAGGATCCACTTTGACCAGTTTGAACCAATGGCCACATGCACACCTCCGCGGCATATCAGCTTCTACCCACATCCA
>NW_007484226.1:0-293 GCF_000475195.1 Diaphorina citri
CAGAAGTCTTATGAATCGGCGAAGATGCAAACTTCTCTTTTCTTCCAACACAGTCGGAGACTATTTCTTCCACAAGTTATATAATTGAAAAGTTCCAGAGATTTGGAGAGGCAGTAGGCAGTCGTTCGTTAGGACTTTTCCTTCTTTATTATAAATGATTAAGCAACTCTTGGTGCAAAATGAAGTTTATTTTCTTGAAACTTTGTTAGTCGTCCAATAAAAAGACAAGCGGGAGTTTTCTAATTCAGATTGCGGTTCCGATTCGAAATGAGCGAGAGGCCTATTTTTGGTTC
>NW_007484227.1:0-293 GCF_000475195.1 Diaphorina citri
GTGCTAATACGGTTTTTCCCACTGGGCTATGGACTCTATGGAGCTGTAATAGGTTTGTAGCCTATATGACTGTAGCAGGTGGCTGTATGTATGGATAGATTATTATCGATGTACACTGGTATGCAGAGCGCGGTATGGGAATTTCCTACGGAAATTTAATATTTCCACGTCCAAGTATGTATTAGTTTACAGGAGTGTAGGAAATGATTACTCCCCTAGGATAGGCAGGGCTTAGGGTTACGTAGAAAATTAGGTCGATCGGGTAGAGCGGTAGAGACTATTAGACGAGGAAC
>NW_007484228.1:0-293 GCF_000475195.1 Diaphorina citri
TAATCCAAAAAAGCAGGATAAACAAGGTATATTCTATTCTATCTTTATGTGTTAACACTTACATAGATCTACATGTGCCAAGGTTGTATTGAATATTACTTTACACTTTTATTTTTGGATGTAGAAAAGTCACAGTTAAATCAAAAAGATTTGGTATGAAAAATCAATTCATTGTCAGGCTGCCTGGAAATAGAATAATTGAATAAATGATATACTGTCGAATCTTGTAAACATACCTCATCCAAAGAATCAAAGAAAGCAACTTGGGAACATACATTGTCCTTATGTTTCTA
>NW_007484229.1:0-293 GCF_000475195.1 Diaphorina citri
TGAGAAACGTCAATGTCCAAATTCATCAGCTGATCATTGTTTATGTTTTTGAAAAGTGCACTTATACTAATGTGTGTATATGGAGTTTGATAAAATATACCGACTAGGTATGTACATCTTGTGCTTAAAATCTTAAATACATATTTTTTTATGTTAATAATAGCTACCGTGTATATTTTATAAATAACATATGTGCCTATAATGTGTAAATAAATATTGAAAATAATATCTATTTTATATGAGTTTTACCGTTTTAGTTATCTCAGATGTCAATGAAGAAAAATGCCATCTTC
>NW_007484230.1:0-293 GCF_000475195.1 Diaphorina citri
TTTGTAACACCACTACTAGATGAAGCAGATACAGTATTACCTTCTATATGATTAGTACCGGTGTATCCTAGAGGATCAATAGCAATCTCTACGACGCTCATGTTAGTGAGAGAACCTTGTCGTCCTGAACTAGCAGTAATCACAAGACTAATATCCTGTCCAGTCTCTAAACCATCCAACTTCTTCTTGATGAGCACAGCACCTGTTGTTCTATTCACCTTGAAGAAGGAATGCTGAGATGTCAACTGATAGACAACACGACCATCAGGACCTTTATCTCTATCCGTAGCAGT
>NW_007484231.1:0-293 GCF_000475195.1 Diaphorina citri
TCTTTTTGGACTCACGGGACCTCAAAATGTGTATCTCCATCAAAAACTTTCCAAAGAAAAGAAGGAGAAGACAAATAAATAAAGAACATATAGAAGCAAAGAGAAAGTTCTGTGAAAATAATGGAATAGGAAAGAACACAAAGATTCAAGGAAACATAGAAAACAGTACAACAGAAAACAGAACACATAGAAAACGGCACCTAATTCTTATTTATTTACACTGAAAAAAAAAATTTCCAAGTCAGTATTGTTAGGCGCAAAAATAACTGGATATAGTTGTATCACCTTAAATA
>NW_007484232.1:0-293 GCF_000475195.1 Diaphorina citri
TTAGCTGTTCTCCTCCCTGTTTATAGTCCCACAGCCAGACGCTAGTCTACTCTCTGTTTAACGTCCCCTAGCCAGACTTGACTTGTACACCTGATCAGGTCCGCTTGTCAGGTCTTCAGGTAGACCTGATAGGTACATCTGAAAAGGTCCGCCTGTCCGGTCTAGCTGATACCTGATGAGCACACACACACACTACGAAGTAGACCTGACAAGCGGACCTGAGTGGCTGGCCTTACACATTCTTTTACATCCATGTCTAACCGAGAACGGAAAAATTTGACAATTTCCGCCCC
>NW_007484233.1:0-293 GCF_000475195.1 Diaphorina citri
TCATCCTAACAAAATCTCATGCTGAACAGATAAGGTTCGTTCTCGAATGGCTGGTTTTCTCCTATCCTGTCTTCCTTCCGTCTTCGATTTTGGGACAGTAAGGCCTTAGCAGGTACCCCTATCAAACCTCTTTTAAGAAAGGAAGAAGAAAAACTATCAAACCTCTTTTAAGAAAGGAAGAAAAATAAATAAATTGAATTGCTCCTTTTCTTCTCTGCAGCACAAATCAAGCGTCAACCTCTCGGACAGTTCAGACAGCTCGGACTGCTGCAGCTCGGCAGACCAAGGTGCGG
>NW_007484234.1:0-293 GCF_000475195.1 Diaphorina citri
ATTTACTGCAACCAGTGGTTACAATAATAGCTCTGTGATGTAAAAACCCAACAATCAAGGCCTCTGATGATTGCTGTACACATCTGTGTTATCTTATTCCTAAAAGAGAGAGTCCACCCAGTTTCTTATCTCGAAGGATTTCTTATAATTAACTCTGATCAAGTGGGAACGTAATGGAAAAGATGTATAACTGGCATTGCTAGATAATCGGCTCATATATAGATTGACACAAAGAATGCACCAATTGTCTGATTCCTTGTATTGGATTCTAGAAAATACCTACCAACTTTTGT
>NW_007484235.1:0-293 GCF_000475195.1 Diaphorina citri
CTGGGGTCACTCAGGCTGAGGTCCCTCAGGCTGGGGTCCCACTCAGGCTGAGGTTAATGTGTGTAAGGAGGCAGGTTATAGCCGAACAGAGGGTAAAAACCTTTGCCGTTATACAGTGACGTTCAAAACCTTTTATCAATACAAGAATATGAGGCACCCAGTATGATTCCGTTATCTCACATTCTATCTGAAACACACATAAATCAAACCTCCCGTTCCTCCCCTCCCTAACTATATTCCCGCTATGAAAGCGATTGTCTTCTCCAGGCTAAACTTTCTATAGAGGACCGGGA
>NW_007484236.1:0-293 GCF_000475195.1 Diaphorina citri
AGTTTATCACCTGCGAACAAGGAGAGCTGACCCTAACAGTGGACACTGATGTAGGATTAAAGCAAGGGAGATATATAAATAAAAGGAACATGGTACTGGTGATTTTCTTTTCAAGATGATGAATCCTCTCAAAGTCACGTCAGAATCCATCAGTATGTAAAAATAAAAGGATTTTGGAGGCATGCAAAGCTAAAGAAAGAGTTAGCCTCGTTAGCTTGGGGAGGAGCTCACCTGCCTTGTAAGCACTAGGTCGCATATTTGATTCTGGCCCGGGGAGGCCTTTAATATCTTAC
>NW_007484237.1:0-293 GCF_000475195.1 Diaphorina citri
CGTGAAAGAAAGAGGTGTGAAATGTCTGCAACTCTGCATACTTGCATTGATTTCAAATTGTGGCTTTATACTGAATGTATTTTTGGGTTAAACCCAAAGAACTATTCTGTTGGAAACTATTATCCGTTTCGTCTAAAAAAAATCCAGGTTTGTCAAATATTTTTACTTTAAGCTTGACTTTCGCAGACCAAGTGGTCAACAGGATTGTGAACTTTTATGACAAAATTTCTGCTATCGAAATGTTTCCCAACTGTATGCATGTAAAGTTGTAAAGGCTCATCTTGAAATATTGT
>NW_007484238.1:0-293 GCF_000475195.1 Diaphorina citri
AAAAACCTTTTCTATGATATCGTAGAACAGTGAAAATATACGGTCGGAAAAACATAGGTACCCAGTTAGTTTTTTTTTCAACTATCTGTTCCCTCTTCCTCACATTCCGTCGAATTTCCATCCTATATATCGTATCTTTCACCTGATTTGAAGGTATGAAATACAATGCCCCTAATTTTGATGAAACTAAACAAACCATCATGCACCAAGGAATGGTTGGTTATTCATTGAATCAGTTTGCAAAATCATAAATAAAATTTTCAAATTTCTGAATCCTTAAAAACAGCCCATGT
>NW_007484239.1:0-293 GCF_000475195.1 Diaphorina citri
CTACTGCTGGAGTAAAGGGACTTTACAGTCCTATGCGAGCAGTATAAATAAGCACTATTATTATTATTATTATTATTACATCGGGATGTATACAATTCATGCGTATTATATGTGCTGTTCCAATGATATCTATATGTACTTCCCCTCAGGTAATATTGATTCAGTAGCACGGTCACAGCAGAGGCCTCTCGTGTTAGCATTTACATCAGGATGTATACAATTCATGCGTATTATATGTGCTGTTCCAATGATATCTATATGTACTTCCCCTCAGGTAATATTGATTCAGTAGC
>NW_007484240.1:0-293 GCF_000475195.1 Diaphorina citri
AAGTGAACTATCCGAGACTGAGTGGAAACTGTGATTTTCCTGAAAAGAGAAAACTTGTTGGTGTCCCCGCATTTGGTCAAATTCAATAGTTTTCAATTAGCAATTTACCATGGCAAAGAAAACCTATGACTTTCTGTTCAAACTGCTACTCATTGGGGATTCTGGAGTTGGAAAAACCTGTGTTCTGTTCAGATTCTCAGATGATGCCTTCAACACAACTTTCATATCAACCATAGGTAAGTAGAGATTGTTTCTTGGGATGCATCTTTCATCGGGAATAAGACTCCCTGTTA
>NW_007484241.1:0-293 GCF_000475195.1 Diaphorina citri
CAGTATCTACTAGTCGAACCACGAGTCTGGGCACCTTACAATATTTTTATTTGGGAGCACTGTTTTCTGAGAGAACTACAGTTTTGTAGTTTTGACATCTCCACTATAACAATATTCTTATTTTGCAGTTTTGACATCTCCACTAACAATATTATCATTTTGTAGTTTTGACATCGCCTTTAAGAGTAGACATCTCCACTAACAATATTCTTATATTGTAGTTTTGACATCTCCACCAAAAATATTACTATAAGTATTTTAGTTGACGTCCCTGCGGAGGTTATTTCGTTATT
>NW_007484242.1:0-293 GCF_000475195.1 Diaphorina citri
GCAGTTTTAGCTGTAGCCGAATGGTGATGGCAGAATAAAGAAAGGATATCTTGAAAAGGAGAACCAAAATTGTATCAAAATTTTACAGAACTTCAAAAATTATGGTTTATTAGTAAATTAACTGCCTACATGTTTTGGAGGGGATCCCTCCATCTTCAAGCTTCACAAATTGCTGCTGCTGTTTGCTCCTGCTGGCACAACACAACTGCTGAAACCCTCCAAGAGAAAGGATATCTTTTTCTTTCTGCCATACACCAGTGTGATGGTCTCTTGTTTAAATACCTGTCTAATGT
>NW_007484243.1:0-293 GCF_000475195.1 Diaphorina citri
ATTCAAAATTCTGCTTTTCCATTGGCTATTACACTTGTAAGATACTTTTCCATACTTTGGTGATTTAGGGCACTGGTCATAATTAGTGAAAACTAAAAAATCCGCCCAATAGAAGACCATGAGACTTGAAGAAGTCCAAATCCCAAGAACCAAATACCTACCTGATTCCAAAATATTAATTAGTATTTTGATTAATTAATTTTCTAAGATGAAAGATAAAACACTATGGGTCTGTGTCGGTTCTACTCTTGGTATTGGTTGATGAAACTATCGCATGATCTTGATTGGTTATT
>NW_007484244.1:0-293 GCF_000475195.1 Diaphorina citri
ACACGTGTAACCTTAACTAATTCGGTTTATCATTTCAGATATTTGTGATTGAGCAATTCGGCTGTGATACCTATGTATGTATATCTGAGCTTTGGTACCTTCAGTAAGTATTTGATTTGTAGACAAACCCCTTTGTAGACCATGGAACGGAAACTACTAGCCCCTACAGCCCCTACACCTATTAGACATATCGGATGAAGAAATCATTGTAAATGTCCCGACCTACTCCTGCCTACTGCCTACCCAAACAGCCTACACTTTTCCCAATGACTTTACGGCTAAACCGATAGAAT
>NW_007484245.1:0-293 GCF_000475195.1 Diaphorina citri
AAAGAAAAATAAAACCATAATAATAAAAAAAAATGGGTCCAATTTTTTTTTTCGATCAGCTGATTTGAACATCTTATTTTGATGAAAAATCTCGAAAAATTACCTCTGTGGCTGCTGTATTTTGGACCTCGAACCGATTTGGAAGAAATGGATTTTTAAACTGTAAAAAAAAATTCGTTCAAAAAATTTTTCAGCCAAATTTACTCGAACCAGGCCTTTGTGTTTTAATGCTCGTAATTCTGGCAGCATTTAGTGTTTTAATGCTTTATTATATGTATGATTCTATGATTAAT
>NW_007484246.1:0-293 GCF_000475195.1 Diaphorina citri
ACTCGAGAGGTGACGTCAATTTGACGTGAAAATATTTGCAGAGTGTGAAGTTGCTTTATGGGACATGCTCCTGAGGTTGAACAGTGAAACCTGCGGTTTGTCATTGCATCATGGCTTTAGACAAATCCTTAGCATTGCATTTTGTGTGTTTTAGTTTGAGTTTGACTTGATACGACCTACACGCCTGTATTTTGCGCACCAGTTCGACTGAACGATTTCGACATGAAGTTCGAATGAACGCTTCTAAAGCTGTGTCCACACATACGCCGTCCGACAGCCGTCGACCCTGTGTG
>NW_007484247.1:0-293 GCF_000475195.1 Diaphorina citri
AAAAGGTTTATTTTTTTCTAACAAAACAATCCTTTTCTTGTTCTCCTTCTTATTCTTCTCCTCCTCCTTCTCCTCCCCCCCAATTATCCTCCGTTATTATTATAGGCAGATTGCCTACTTTAATAATGTTCGAGGAGAAAAAACTTACCAAATCTTTTAAGTAGGTCAGTTACCCAAACCCACCTTCCTACACGGTGAACAAGTTAAAAAGAAAAGAAATACCCTTTTCACCTTATAAAATAGGGTTGAAAGAAGGAAGAGAATACAAAGGGTAAAATATAGGAGAAGCAAAT
>NW_007484248.1:0-293 GCF_000475195.1 Diaphorina citri
TCAGTCATAGCATTTATTTTTGGATATGAATTCGTTACCACGGATATATGTACAATGTGTGATTCACCTCCTAATGTTAATGAATCAGTTCAGTTTTATCTCCTGACGTCTTCAAGTGGCAGTTATTCCACAAACAAGTTATGAATGGCATCTGCGGTGCCTCTTCTTATTCTTCCTTCTTCTTGATCTTGGTCTTCTTCTTCTTCTTCTTCTTCTTCTTCTTCTTGTTTTTGTTCTTGTTCTTATTCTTATTCATCATCTCCTTCTTCTTCTTGTTGTAATCGTGAGCTTTG
>NW_007484249.1:0-293 GCF_000475195.1 Diaphorina citri
GTTACATATTAGAGAACGCTATGGTATGGATCTATGGGCCGGAGTGATGGTGTCTGAATTCTTCTTCGCCTTTTCCCATGTTCAGATGGGGTCGGCGTTTGTCGTCGGCCTCTCAATCCGCTTCAGAGTGATCGCTTTGAGGCCAACTGGTTTTGGCTCAACAAAATTTTCCGAGTGGACGCCCTTCGCACTCAACCTTCGCTATTAATATAGCATGAGGAAATTTGGACTAGTCTACTCCCTGTTTATAGTCCCCTAGTTAGACGCTGATCTACTCTCTGTTTATAGTCCCT
>NW_007484250.1:0-293 GCF_000475195.1 Diaphorina citri
ACAACATGGGATACCTGAAACAACAAATGCAGAAATCACAGGGACATGAGAAAAGAAAGTAAAAATATCACAGAAAACTTAGATGTAAAATGAAATAATACTAAAAAAAAATTTCCCATATTTTTTTCTTCTCCAACCATCCTGTAGACAATGTAATTTAAATTGTTCCCACTACACACAACCCAATTTTTTCTGGACAAGTGAGAACGGACCCTTAAAGTGAATTAAAAATACTGATTGTGGCCCTGGCCATTAACATACCAAATGATTTTTTTTTTTTTTTTTGCGAGCTC
>NW_007484251.1:0-293 GCF_000475195.1 Diaphorina citri
CTGATAGTCTGTTCCTGAGGGGGGGGGCTTCTCAGGGGGCCCCTTTTTATTTGGTGGGCTGCTGTCTGGCGAGGACGAGAGGTCAACTCTCTTCCTCTTGTCTTTGGGTCTTTGGCCACTTACAGTGACCACTGACTCCGCATCACTAGCTGCGCTGGAGGGGCTATTTAGCTCCATCAACAGCGTTTCAAAATTCTCAGTATTCTGAGGATTGGGTGTATCTGTAGGGGGAACAAGGCCAGCTTGTTCCCCATCCGCCAAACGGTTGCCCGTTTGGCCGCCAGGTTCATCAG
>NW_007484252.1:0-293 GCF_000475195.1 Diaphorina citri
AAATTTCATCGCCTTCCGCGAAAAGGATGTCAAATATAGACCGGTAAATTCCCTACCCTTCTCTTCACCAGCTTTTGCTTCAAAAACGGCTGAAATGTTGAAAATTATTTAATAAAAAAATGTCGCTACATTTGGAAGACATTAATTTCCTAGAGGTGCAAAATGTCTCCTCCTCCTTCTATATCTCCACTTCCTCCTTCTCTTCCTTTTCCTCTTCCTTCTTCTTCCTCTCGGTATTTCTTCTCCTTCTTCTACCCGTCCCGATATCTTTCAATCTAGAGCTAAAATTATCC
>NW_007484253.1:0-293 GCF_000475195.1 Diaphorina citri
AAAACGAGGTTAAAAAATATTTTGATAGATTTCTCAGAAATGAAAAACCTTTAATAAAAGGAAAAGTCAAACTGTACTTGTATGTAGGTCAAACTGTACTGATTTATAAATCACCTGAGGATCATCTCATAGAGAACAATATTTTCCTGAACAACATTTCTCAGAAATTTGATACTTTGTCGAAAGGTTTCGACTGTTTCGAATATCCCCCCCCCTCACACATTCCTTGAACGTGAAAACAGATATACGATTACTAGCGGAGTTGTTTATCGGAAAAGTGACTTGAAAATACA
>NW_007484254.1:0-293 GCF_000475195.1 Diaphorina citri
TTATGCCTTCAGTTTTTCCTGATCGACGCTTTCAGTTAAGTCTTTTAAGAACTTTTGACATTGTTGATACACTCTTGCGAGAAAAGCACAAACTGCCAAACCATAAAAACTACTCCCATGCTTCATTTAGCAGTTTATATGTGATTTATTGCCAATCAAATATACATATAAGGCCTTGCTTAGACTGCGAGAGTAAAGGGACTTTTCAGTCCTATCTATGCTGCATTAGGTAGTACAAACAAGGTATATTCTATTCTATTCTTACCTGGTGGCAGTTTAGATTTGAGCATGTC
>NW_007484255.1:0-292 GCF_000475195.1 Diaphorina citri
CCCCAAGATGCCCCGGGCATGGCGCGCTGCCATGGGCATTCTGTGTGGCAATCTAGACGCTGCCCTACTCATGTGTAATACCTGGGAAGATATCCTGTGGGCACATCTCAAGGTGTATGTGGATCTCCGAGTGGAAGAAGAAATACGAGAGAATATTGTCGGGAGAAGATACTGTCCTATGCCGGACAAGTATTGGAACCAAAAGTAAGGAGTCATGTCATTTTCATTATGTTAAGGCGGTCTCTTCTTGATCCCTTGTGTGCCGCGTCCAGTTTAGTTTAGAATTATTGCA
>NW_007484256.1:0-292 GCF_000475195.1 Diaphorina citri
AATCACAGTATTTGTCAATATTAGATATTGAGAAGGAGAACCTAAATAGAGGAGTCTGGGGGACGAAGTCGCAACAATGCCGGTTGATTGCTGATAACATGATTAAATCGGACCAAAAATAATACTTTTGACCCACCACCCAGCCAGTTTTGAGGGTAGTGCGTCTGCCTTGTAAGCGCTAGGTCGCGGGTTCTATTCCCGCCCCGGATAAACTTTATCCTAAATTGATAAGGTTCTCAAAACGGCTGGCTTTCTCCTATTTTGTCATCTACCCAATAATCTTCCGCTTTTT
>NW_007484257.1:0-292 GCF_000475195.1 Diaphorina citri
ATCGATCATTCTATGAGCTCTGGAGAGATGTATCATAAAATCAATAAACTTCGCGGTAAATATTCCCCCAGAATCATCACGGCTTTACAAGATCCATCCAATCCGTCAAATATTTTTTATGATACCCCCTCCATAGCCAATTCCCTAGGTGTTCAATTCTCGTCTGTCTCATCTGACTCACATTATTCTGCCAACTTTTTGGAACACAAAATATGCTGTGAATCAGTCCCTGTTGATTTTGATTTTAGTTTTACACAAGAATACAATAGCCCTCTTACCTTTACAGAACTTT
>NW_007484258.1:0-292 GCF_000475195.1 Diaphorina citri
CTTGATGGAAAACTTAAATGAGAATTGAAAATCCCACAGCAGCAGAGATAGAACTTTCTCTTTTGATGTGGTTCTTCCGAGCAATTTAAAGTTCTCTTTTAGAGTGTTTTCTTATACTCTATGTTCAGGTATTGTCATTATTTACCTGGAAAAATGTACCTTAACCTTAGCTTAGTGGGTGTCTTAGTGGATATTCCACTGTAGCGTTCCGATAGTCTAGTATCCCGGTTCGATTCTCAATAAAGGACGAAAATGTCACACTCAATCTTCTGCATTACTCTGTTTTCAAAGG
>NW_007484259.1:0-292 GCF_000475195.1 Diaphorina citri
GATTCTGCCATTTGCTCCATTATGTTGGCTTTCTTCCTAATGAAAGTCACCAAGTCTTTAAAGGAAGGAAATTCCTTGTTGGCAATCTCTTTCTCAAACTCCATTGACGACGTCTGGTCGAGGACTCTGAGTGCGAGATGGACAAGCATAAATTCATCCAGGTTGATGATGGTGAGAGACTTGATTGATTCCACTATGACATAGAAGTTGTCCAAAAATGATCTCAAGCCATGGATAGAATCATTCTTGAGGGGTTTAAATTCCAGCAGTTTATTCATCAGGGAACTAGCCA
>NW_007484260.1:0-292 GCF_000475195.1 Diaphorina citri
CGCCATCCACTCATTCTACACCCGTTCCACCTAGACCAGCAGAACGGAGGTATGTTGTACACAATTAACAAATCTTTCTTGACGAATAGGTTCAATCCTATGAAGTGGAAAACCTTTTGTGAAGGTTCATCTCCAAAGTTTTGGAAAAACTTAAGTTGAGTGAAGATACCTATTTCCTTGGAGAGTTCTAGATATAGTTAATCAAACAATATAAATTCCATTTCATTTCCAGATCTGAACTTGTATGCCGAGTGAAATACAACAATACACTGCCTGACATTCCCTTTGATTG
>NW_007484261.1:0-292 GCF_000475195.1 Diaphorina citri
TTGTTGGCATTTGTATTCAGTTGTCCTGGAGGCTTCATTTGATTTCTAGTACACTTCTCATTGGGAAGCGGTTTTGAAGACAATTGATTCTGTCTTGCTAATGGACTACAGGGGCTCTTTTGATTCGTGCTAACTGACGGGTAACTTCTTTTCTTAATTGATTGGAAGAGTCTTGTTTCCCGTATATTATCAGATGATGGGGTGGAATTTTTACACACCGGCCTCTTTGGTGTTCTCATCTCAGTTGGTTTTGGACTTTGTTGTTCACTGCTTGTGTTTAGAGACTGATTGA
>NW_007484262.1:0-292 GCF_000475195.1 Diaphorina citri
CCTCCCTCTCCTGCCTAATGAGACGGTTTTATAAGGGAAGTGGGAATTAAAGAGAAAGAGGAAAGTGTCATAGAAGAAGGATAGTTGTTCATCGACATGAGGGAGGTGGTAAATTGGAGAGAAATCGGCTTGTGTTAAGGATTCAAGAAAAGCATTGATCTGATTAGGAGTGAACGTTCTTTTATAAGATTTTTCCGTGTTCATGGACTTTTGAACTTTATATTGAATAAGCTGACCATGCTTATGGTCGCCTAGTCCGCTGTAGAGGTTAGTGGAGTTGTTAAGGAGTAGT
>NW_007484263.1:0-292 GCF_000475195.1 Diaphorina citri
TCTAAATTTTGAGACTCTGTTTTAACATTGATGGTATTATTTTAGATCAAAAAATATGATTAATAATTTATACATTTTGTTACGTGCCAGCCTGATTTCCTTTTCCCTAACACTATTTCCATACAGGGTTTTGTAACACTTGTTATCCTAACATGCCTAACTCTTCAAGCTCTATTATTATGTGGCCAAATTCTAAAACAAATGAGAATAAAATTCCACACCTAAGCTGGAATTGAACCTGGGCCCTCCTATTAACCAGGCAAGCTACTTGGCACACTACCTATGTACTTTT
>NW_007484264.1:0-292 GCF_000475195.1 Diaphorina citri
GAACGGCTGGCTTTCTCCTATCTTGTCCTGCTTCTTTTCGATTTTGGGAGGATAAGACCTCCGTTGCGCTTTGTTACACAAGTTCCCTCTATCATACCTCTTCAATAAGGAAAGGGAAAAAAACGATTCTAGTCGTCCTTTTTGTAACCAATATTTGTCTGTATTTTTTGTTTCAGCCAGTTCATTCCCAGACTGCAACAGACCATGTCATGAATTGGACTGGCCAATGATATGCAGGTTCAAGTTTCATGTCCAATATTATGACTCGTAAGTAAACACCAACCGGTTTTGT
>NW_007484265.1:0-292 GCF_000475195.1 Diaphorina citri
ACGCTAGTCTACTCTCTGTTTAACGTCCCCTAGCCATACCACTTATAGGTAAGTCGCATCGTTCTGTAGACTGTAGAGGCCATTTTGGGCACATAGTCACCTTGCTGTTTCTCTGTCGTACACTAGGCTCAGGCTAATGACACTAAAAGTTGGATGTTACGAGTAAATGGACAAGACTAGAAGGAGTTTTAGTTGTCAAACCATTCATTTATGAACGTCTGATAGACCTAATAATGCTGCAAGGTGTAGGATATTTCTCAAAGTAAGTACTTGGGGCCATTCTGTGAAGTTA
>NW_007484266.1:0-292 GCF_000475195.1 Diaphorina citri
TTATTATTATTATTACTATTTATAGGTATACCTGTGAGGACAAGAGGCTCATTCCATCAAGAACTTCTCAAGCTGTCAGTTGGAACTTGACGTTTTCCATTCCTTTCGAAAAAAGAAATACCTAAATCCCAGAAAAACACATAGGTATGTACGTAAAACACGAAATTCCCTCTACTTTTGAATAAAAGTTTTATAGCTAATAAAATTATCAATTAGCCCAAACTGATTTCAAGATAAGCTCCTACGCGATCAGGAAATGAGAAGCAGAAAGTAGTATTTGAAGATCATCCAG
>NW_007484267.1:0-292 GCF_000475195.1 Diaphorina citri
TGAGCTTGTTATCCTTGGGTGTTTTAGATGCTGCTGTAAAAGTGCGGGTAAAATTTTCACTTTGAGAAGGATTTTGAGAATCGCATCTTTTATAGGGGGTTTATAGGTGTAAAAGCGACGAGTGTTATACACCACAATAATACACTGGCCATACACCGGTAAAAACTGCAACAACGGAGAACCGTTTCCGTTGGGTATACCTAAAAAACTGATAACACAAAATTCAACTGATTGGCCATAAGGAGTGCGAAAATTAGCTGACTGACCATAAGGCAATATGCAAAACGGCGGT
>NW_007484268.1:0-292 GCF_000475195.1 Diaphorina citri
AACGACTAACGAGGAAACAGAACCAACCTTGTCATTAGCCAATCTTCATTGGGATCCTTGTGAACGACTTCACTTAGTAAGCTCTTGCCATTACCTTTTGAGACTAAGGAACAATTTTATTTGTTTCCTCTACTTTTCCTATCCCATATCTAGTTCACTTCTCCTAAATATCTCGAAAGAAATCCGGTTTCCTATCTTGTCTACTCTTACATCGAAGTCGTAAACTCCATAATCTTGAAACACTTTGTCTTATTTTCTTTTTATTGCTCAGCTTATTACAGACCAGAAAGAT
>NW_007484269.1:0-292 GCF_000475195.1 Diaphorina citri
CAAAACAATAAATAGATTTACACAAACTCATTTCTAAACAGAAAGACAGGGTTTTCCTTGCTACTCATTTTTGCCCGCAACAGAATTTTTACTCAGTTTTTTTTTCGTAGATTCGTATCGGTTTAACTCAACTTTCAGGGCTGTTTGCCCCTACACCTAAGGCTCAGAGTGCTGGGCTTTCTGTGTACCTGCCTCGGTGGTGTAGTGGTCAAGGGGTCAAGGCGCTCGCCTGGTAAACAGGAGGGCGTGGGTTCAATCCCAGCCGAGGTATGGAATTTTATCCTCATATAAT
>NW_007484270.1:0-292 GCF_000475195.1 Diaphorina citri
ATTGAGATATTGGGAAAATCCTACAATGCTGCAGTGAGCACCGAAGTTGTGACATAATAACACAAAGAAACTGCATTTGAATAATACATAGATGTATCAGTATCACACATAGCTGACTCAAAACTAACCTGTACGTACAAATAGAACTGGCAGAAGACTACGTAGTGTTCGGAATCCGCTCGGCCCCGTAGAAAAGCTTTTAATTTGGTTGTTTGGCAGTATTGTTTCTCAAGCGACGAAACGCTAAATAACAAAGGCCAAATTAATAGGTTTCAGAGGCCACTTGTGTATT
>NW_007484271.1:0-292 GCF_000475195.1 Diaphorina citri
TGGTTTAACGAGAAAATAAAACCTCTATAAACGAGAAAATGGCCCCTTTTTTGCTAAGTCCCACGCTCATATAAACAAAGCAAAATGGACCTCTATAAACGAGAATTCAAATCGCCGAACCTCTGTAAACGAGAAAATGTCAACTTTTTCGATCTTTGTCTATTTTTTCAAACTGTAGCGCTTCGCGAGCCTCTATAAAGGAGAATTTTGAATGTCCGGACCTCTCTAAACGAGAAATTGTTCTAACTTGTTTAAATCTGTCGGTACATTTCATGAACGTGTCTACTTCACT
>NW_007484272.1:0-292 GCF_000475195.1 Diaphorina citri
ACCTGAATATTCCGTTTTAGAATCCTTATGCTTTATTGTCAACCATTTTGTAACCAACGGTAAAGCGTGGGTATTCTAAAACGGATTTCAGGGTTGCCACCTCAAGGACTTCATCAGGCGCTCTTCTATCCAACCTGAGACATACTGGACAGCTGAAAGAAGGAATGGTGAAAGGAGAACATGAAGAAATTAATTTGCTCCACCTTAATCTTTTTTCCTCTGACTGTATTAGGCATTTTATGTCGCATGTCGCTTTTGGTATTCGAAACGTAGCCGACAGACCAATATTCGG
>NW_007484273.1:0-292 GCF_000475195.1 Diaphorina citri
GTGGTGGTGGTGGTGATGGGGATTAAAAAAAAACTTCAATCCCCTTCAGATAAAACGGAGGTAATGAGAGGAGACGAAAGAAGAGGAGACGAAAGAAGAGGAGGAGAAATTGAGGAGGAAAAGGAAGGAAGAGAAGAAGAAATTCAAGAGGAAGGACAAGATGTGGAAGAGGGACGAGAAACTGACGTGGAATGAAGCGTTAAGCGCCCCCCAACCCCAACCACAGTTCACGATCACCTTGGAGTATTTAGAATTCAGATTGCGCTCGCATTTTATGAATCAGGAATACGAA
>NW_007484274.1:0-292 GCF_000475195.1 Diaphorina citri
CTAAATAAGTTTGTAAGTATGTGTACGCACATCTTGGAAAAACACCATTTAAAATCTTACGTAATTCACAGTTTTTTTCGTATCCCATTTTTGCCAATCTTATTTGGGATCGGCATTACCCTCCTTTATCCTACCCCTCCATACCCTCCTATCTAATGCCTCCTCCCTTCTCCATTCCTTTTCTCTCAAGTCTTCCTCAACCTTATCACTCCTACTCAGTTTTGGTCTCCTTCTCTTTCTCTTCCCCTGTATGGCTATTTTCTCTACTGTTTTACCTATGTAACTCTCGCCA
>NW_007484275.1:0-292 GCF_000475195.1 Diaphorina citri
GCATCAAGTGTATTTTACAGGTAGTCAAGTAGGACGTGAGGTAAAAAGGTAAAAAAAGGTCTCATTCTAGGGTTGGGACTAGGGTTGCCAGATCATTTTCAGCCCAAAACGGGACAAGCGACCTAAAACGTCAAAAAAAACGGGATATTGGATGAAAATAAGGGACAAGCAGCTTTTTTAACCCCCCCTAGCCCTCACCCTGCAGTTTTGGAAGAAAAAAAAACCCTCAATTTTTAAAAATCAACCGTTTTTTCTTCAGATTTATTAATGAGATTAGAAATTAAAAATTATT
>NW_007484276.1:0-292 GCF_000475195.1 Diaphorina citri
ATCGGTGATTTTGACATCTCCACTAATTTCAGTGATTTTAACATCTCCACCAATATCAGAGTTTTGACATCTCCACCAATATCAGTATGAAGTAGTGACATATCCGCTAATTTTAGTAGTTTTGGCTTCTTCACTAATTTCAGTGTTTTTGGAAATAATAATGATAATAATAATTTTATCTATCTCTAACTTTATATTTGACTCCATTCTCACCAGAATCTTACTGACCATATTGCTACAGAAACGAACAAAGACATTCTCTCTCTCTCTCTCTCTCTCTCTCTCTCTCTCT
>NW_007484277.1:0-292 GCF_000475195.1 Diaphorina citri
GCCTTTTCGAGGCTTTTTTGAACAGATTGTTGTTAAGAATTTTAAGGATGGACATGATCTGTTAGAACCCCGTAGGAGAGCCCTCCAGTCCACCGAACCACAAGTTATATTTAAACAGAAGTAAAATCTAACATATCAAGGTAAGTACTTCCTTTCCTTGCTATATATGTATGTGTTTGGTCCAATATGCGAAAAGAAAGAAGGAGAGAGAGAAAGATGACAAAGACGTTGACTTGAGAGTGGTTTGAAATAATTGCAATGTTCTGATTGGTGGAGAGGGAGAGTGTTATAT
>NW_007484278.1:0-292 GCF_000475195.1 Diaphorina citri
TTGCCCCAGACGGTCACCCATTTAGATACCAACCACGCGCAACGTTGCTTCGGTGATTCATCGGGAACTGGCTGACTGCGCTTCAATGATTCATCGCTGACTATACAGGATGTCCCGCGAACGACTGTACAACGCTTGAGGGTTGATGTAGGACCTAAAGGGCTACCAGAAAAAGCTATCTGGACAGATCCGATTTTCAACAGGGGCGGAGTTTTGAAGGATTTTCTGTTTTTCAACATTTTTCATACCTTGTTCCCTTAAAACGCCTTTATCTCTTGAACCAATAAAGATA
>NW_007484279.1:0-292 GCF_000475195.1 Diaphorina citri
TATGTGGCGTATGGTACAGGTGGGCCAATAAATGGTACGTTTTTTAGGTGGGCGAATAAATGGTACACTTACCATATATGAAAAAGAAAGAAGGGGGGGGCACAAGTTTCGAACAACCAACGTCCAATTGTCCACAGGACTATTCATGGAATAACAAGAAGAAGCAGGAGTAGAAAAAATCCTCAACAAAAGAAAAGTCTTTTCATTTTTCCTTCAAAGGTCGTGTGCCGTGTAACTAGGATCTTTTCAAGTGTTTTCAGAAAAGAAGGGAAATATTAAACTGGTTTTTCAA
>NW_007484280.1:0-292 GCF_000475195.1 Diaphorina citri
CTCGGTGGTGTAGTGGTCAAGACGCTCGCCTGGTAAACAGGAGGGCGTGGGTTCGATCCCAGCCGAGGTATGGAATTTCATCCTCAATTATTTGAGAATTTGACCGCATAATAATGGAGCTCTAAGGGTTAGGTGGTAGAGAACTCCTAAGGCGTTAACCTCGCCTAGTGGTTGCCTTCCACTCAAGAGTCTATTATTATTATTATTTAATGTTGGCCTCGGCTCTTATGGGTTAAACCAAAACCGTGATCATAATGAACGAATGGCAAAAGGTGCCGGGCTGCTCTCGTCT
>NW_007484281.1:0-292 GCF_000475195.1 Diaphorina citri
TAATTAATCTATAAGGAAGTTCAATTATTGTTAGTTAGATGCACCTATTTTCATATTTTTTTAATTCGATCCAATACAGAAAGGAAAATGGGTACTATGCGAATCTGTGTTTTGAACATAGCAAAGTTTCAATCTTCTCCATTCGAAAGATAAGACGATATAATGTGAGTATCAAGGTTGGATTGCTACAAAAACACTTCAAAGGACATGAAAATATGATGAGACATGTCATTCATTTCTTTTCTTTCTTTTTTATCATTGAAATAAAAAATAGGTCATTTATACTCTTTTC
>NW_007484282.1:0-292 GCF_000475195.1 Diaphorina citri
AAACTACCCCTCCCTGTAGGGCAGAACGTAAAAAGTACCTATAGATGCTAAATAAGTAGATTATACTCACAAAAATTCCAAGTTCGATCTGTCCCCTTGATGAATAGCCATTGGTACGAGTACTTGCGGATATTTTATTCCTGTGTCTGATCTATTGGCTGTCTGTCTACCTTTGAGAGATTTTTGAGTTGTCTGAAGACACCAAAAAATCTTCTCCTACCCAATTTTCAAAAGATCGGCAAGGTATCCATATTGGGTAGTTATTTAGTCACTCCATCTTCTTCCTGGCTCT
>NW_007484283.1:0-292 GCF_000475195.1 Diaphorina citri
TCCATTCGTTGCGGCTGATGCCGTTGTGGATGAGACCAACATCTTCAAGCAAAGAGAAGACACAGAATCCATCATTGCCATTACGGAGAATCCGTCCTATTTGGATCCGTTTTCCAACTTTTTTTCGCCACCTGTGAGGACTGAAGGTGAGATTTTTATGATCATAGTGGCAATTCTAGTCCTTTCATCCTGTCTGGGGTCGGTGGATGGGGGCGGGGGGCTACCCTTATCCTCCGCGCGTCATTCTGTTGGCTCCGGAGGGGTTGGGTGGACTAGTGGTATGTGCTGTCAC
>NW_007484284.1:0-292 GCF_000475195.1 Diaphorina citri
CATTTGTGAAGAGCATTCATCGTGTTTAATTGAAACGATTGAAATTCCTTCCTTTTACTTACGTGCTGACTCCGGCATTCTTGGCGTTGGTAATACAAATCAACTGTTGAGCTATAACAGACAGCACTTCAATATCAATACGGTTGAACTCATCAAAACAAATCCAAGCACCTGACTGTGCCATGCCACCAAAAAATCGGCCCATGATCTGAAAATAGAGAAGAATAAAGTGTATATCGCCAGCCTAGTTAGCTTAGTTGGTAGTGCGTCTGCCTAGTAAGCGCTAGGCCGC
>NW_007484285.1:0-292 GCF_000475195.1 Diaphorina citri
AGGGAACATAGCGACATAGGGGTAGTTTGCCGTCTCAGGTTGGTAAGTTTGGTAAGTGACGAAATTTTGTGAGAGATTCACCATGATATTGATACGAAGGCTTCAAGACTGGAGATTTTCACACAGACAAAAATATGGAATTTCAAGGAAGCACAAATACCTACAGTGAACCAAAAACCAAAGGAAATCCAAATATTAATCCAATTTATCAAAAAGGAAATACAAATAATGAATAGGTACCTGGAAATTTAAATAACGACCTCTAACTTCCCTTTTCTACTTCCTATCCTTC
>NW_007484286.1:0-292 GCF_000475195.1 Diaphorina citri
ACCACGACACTGATTCTCACATCCTCTCAAACTTAAGACAAGATGTCATGTAATTTTGGACAGGTGATTTTCGATTTTTCAGTTTTTGATTCAGTTGTTGGCCAGATTTTTTCCGTTGTGGACTTGCTTTGAAGATCAGTAGTAATAGTAACACTAAGATCACCGTCATCACCAGGCTACTTACTATAGTTTCTGAAAACGCTTAGAACACCGAACGAAGTGAACTTCAAGTTTCAACTCAAAATTCTGAAATTAGAGAAATAGACACTGTTGGTCCGATTTTGCAGTACTG
>NW_007484287.1:0-292 GCF_000475195.1 Diaphorina citri
CGATGCTTTCATAAAAAACATTCTGACAAGTGCCGAGGGGCTCTGACTCTGAGCCCCACTGCCGAACTTTGCTATACCGCGGGGTAGGAAATTCCAAAAATTTGGGAACCCCTGAAAGACCTAGACTAGACCCGGGTCCTTCAAATCAGCTAGTGGAAATTGTCATAGTTAATGGACATTGCCAGAGTAGATATATTATATCTAAGGGTAAAGAGTGGACTGTGCTAAAATCCTGCATGGTAAATAGTTCCCATGCAATCAGTAAGCAATAATGTCAAGCTACCTACGCGAC
>NW_007484288.1:0-292 GCF_000475195.1 Diaphorina citri
ATCTAGTGTTGAGATAGCAACTACTTTAACTGTAATAATATCGTTGATAATGCCATGTTTTAATTCCATGTTAGCATCTCTGGTTGTTGTTCTTTATTGTGCCTATAATTCCCCTAATTGATACTATTGTCTAAGCCTCCATCAGTTGTGTTGTAGTTATTTGTTCATTTGTTGATACTTCTGAAAATACATGACCCATCATTATAGGTATCTGGTCTATTATCTAACACTTGTCTCGTTCTTTCGTCCCTTGGAGTTTCTCCATTGAGCTCTTGGATCACAATAGGGATTG
>NW_007484289.1:0-292 GCF_000475195.1 Diaphorina citri
TGAAGAGAAAATCTGCCTGGGACATGTTTCATGAGGGGATTTACCTAAAAATATATTAAGGGGAGAAAAATTGAAGGTAAAATTGTGGGAGGGAGAACATTTTGATATGCTTACAGCGGGACACTTCTTGATGGAAGAAGGCTGAATACAGTGGAACTGGAATTAGATGCCCAAGATCGAGAAAGTTAAAAAGGACTATCTTTGTGAAAAACTCCAGGTAACTTTTGTTCATTACCTTAATGATACTGGGGATTCTGTCCTAGCCAATTCAAAAAGGTCCTCGAATGCATGT
>NW_007484290.1:0-292 GCF_000475195.1 Diaphorina citri
TTTTTTTTTTCTCTCTCTCTTCTGATATTGAGATGAATGAAATAAATTATAGATACCTACTTACATAAATATATAAACAAAAGGTAGGTAGTTGTCAAATTTGTCAGATAATGTAGCTAAGAATGAAAGCACTACTCAATACCCCCCTCCCCAAACACCACTCATTTTTTTTCTATGGATACCTACCTAGGTATTGTGTCAATTTTTGCTGCGACTTCTCACTTCTCAATAAGTTTCTGTGCAAGAATGCTTTGTGTGATGCACATTGCATATCTATTAAAGTTTTACAGGC
>NW_007484291.1:0-292 GCF_000475195.1 Diaphorina citri
ATCAAATTAAAAAATCTCCTTTATTAGGATGATCTTACCCCAATGTGACCTTCTGTGACCTTCAACCGTTAAGAATGGGGTGAAAGTTCCTTCAACTTTCAGTCCTCGAGATCAAGAATGAAAGACAAGATGAAAGTATTAAGGAAAAGACCTCGGAAATCTTATCTTGACGACATCCAACAACTGATGGGCTGTTCTTCCTACCAATAACTGAAGAGAGCAGCAACAGACAGACATGATTGGCTAAACCGATAAGGGGTCCCATCTTTAATCATCATCATCATCATGTAGA
>NW_007484292.1:0-292 GCF_000475195.1 Diaphorina citri
ACTTTTTGTCGCATATACGTAAAATTTGCGCGAGTGATGGTGTTTCATGTTTTCGAGTTTCCTTTTTGCCCGTTTGTAATTTGTACGTTTACTTTTTCCGAACTTTCTCATATCAGGGGATGGGATATTGTGTAATTAAAGAGCGCGGGATTTCTAGATTTAATTTGTCCCTCCATCGCGCGGGGAGAGGGAAAGTTCTGAAGTGCTTATTAGGAACTTTCTCTAAAGTGGAATATTAGTTTCGAAGATTTTGCTGATTTAAATCCGGACTCCGCCGCCCCCTTCCCTGTGG
>NW_007484293.1:0-292 GCF_000475195.1 Diaphorina citri
ATGTAGGCAGGTATTTTACCTACCATTTACAAATGTACGTAGGTTACCATTTTCTACTTTCTAAATGTAGGTAAAGGGTAAAGTGCTTTGCTAGTTATAAAAGTACGGGTAGGTAGGGTACCTTATTATTTATTACTCAGGTATACGTATAGAAGTACCTACATAGGTAATCCAGATCCTTGTTGCATGCAACATGGTATACCTAGACTGTATTAGCTGGCACACACCAGCAACATTTTCATCAGAAACATTTGTTTCACAACATGTGCGCAACTGTTGCGAAACAAATTGT
>NW_007484294.1:0-292 GCF_000475195.1 Diaphorina citri
TGTCAGACAGTCAGACTTGTGTAGCGGAAATATTTTCTGACCTAGGTACAGGTCTCTCAGACAGTCTGACCGTAAGGGTTGGTCTTCAGGTATGATACACAAGGTATGACCTAGATTCCTTAGCTAAGAGTAAGAACCACATCCTACAATGTAATGTAAGGGTAAAATTGTAAACTTTTAGGGTAGAAGTAGAAGACAAATTTCACCTCCCGAGCTCCTGAGTCCATTTTTCCAGGCGGTCATTTGTAAACATTATACCCATTACTCTATCTCCATTTACCCTAACGGTAGC
>NW_007484295.1:0-292 GCF_000475195.1 Diaphorina citri
GATAAGGTTTGTTCTCGGAACGGCTGGCTTTCTCCTATTTCGTCTTCCTTATCTCTTCGCTATAGGGAAGTTGCTTCATTTGTTTACTCATATGTCTCATATTAGGAAGGATCACAAATGACTCCACGAGTTACCTAGTAATCCATTTTCCCCCAAATTGGGTAATCCCCCCCCTCTTCCCTCTAAACCTATTAGTTTAAACTTTAAACTTACACTAGAAGTTTTCTGATGAGGTTTCCGTTGAACGACATTTGCATAATCAATGCAAATGACACGGCGCAAGATGAGACGA
>NW_007484296.1:0-292 GCF_000475195.1 Diaphorina citri
GACATCCAACAAAATGAGAATCTCAAAAATTTAACAGCTGAAGATATCGGTGATATAAATACATTAACAGATATCCTACTTGATGCTGCAAATAAAAAGAAAACAAAAGTACATCACCATAAACCTTGGTTTGATAACGACTGCAAATTAGCTAAATTCAAAGCAGTGGAAACTTGGACCCAACAGCAATTCAATAATGAAGACAGATTGAAAACCAGAAAAGATTATGTAAGGCTACTCAAGGAAAAAAGACATGAATATGAAGAACAAAAACTATTAATCAGATGTAAAG
>NW_007484297.1:0-292 GCF_000475195.1 Diaphorina citri
TGCAACCAGCCAAAGACTGGCAGCCACATTATTTAAGTATATTTTGGAATAATTGTTTCCCTCAGGAAATGAATGATATCAATTTCATAATTATTTACCTGTTTTTCAGTACGGATTGTTTGATATTCCAAACTTTGATGCTGATGATGCAAATGATGATGATGACGATGAAGATTTGGAGGCCGAGTTGGCAGCCCTCACAGGTGGCTCTTCTGGACCCAAACCTAAACCCAAGAAATGTAAGTCATATTATTTATCATAATACCCAGGTATTGGTCATTTTACCAACTTG
>NW_007484298.1:0-292 GCF_000475195.1 Diaphorina citri
GATCTCCATTGTTACAGTTCCCTCTATCAAACCTCTTGAGAAAAGCTCAGATTTTGGTATGGCCAGCAATATTTTCTTTCGTAGATTCGTAAAAGCTTAACCAATCCTTTCGGACTGTTTGCCCCTACACCCGGAGCCTCGGAGTGGACTTTTTGTGTGTGTACGAGTATTAATATTTATTTTCTTTAATATTTACCTGTTCTAAGTTACTCTCCTAATCAAAATTAGTAGAAAGATGGATAGGTAGGTAATCCAAGATACATATTTTACAAAACGTACACGAAACCGAATA
>NW_007484299.1:0-292 GCF_000475195.1 Diaphorina citri
GCTGCTAGTCTCATTAGCAGAGACTGGCAGAATATGGCACTTGTTTTGCCAAAATATGGCACTAAAAACATGGCACTATTGCACTTATTTTGGGAAAATATGGCTTTTTTTCGGGCATAACCCATAAAGTAACCCAGAATGTATGGCAAAATAAGGCTTTTTATGGCATTTTTTTTTTTTTTTAAACTTTGCCATATTTTAGGCAAAATAGTAAGGCGCCATGGCAATATGGCATTTGGAGGTCTCTGCTCATTAGTGATTCCTATCACAAGAACGGTGCAAACGTCACACA
>NW_007484300.1:0-292 GCF_000475195.1 Diaphorina citri
AGAAGAGAACTTCTTGTTGACTTTTTGTTGTTGTTTTCATTAACATATTGTTCTTCAACCTATTTTTTAAAGTTCTTTCCTTTAAAATTTCTCTCTCTCACTTCTCTGATTAACGCTTTACTTGACTTTACATCCCATTTTTGCCACGTTTGTAAACGTGAAGGCTATATATAACCTGCAGTTAAAACATGCCTACCTATTTAGAGGTTTGAACGCTTGAAATCACCTTTATTTGTCTTTCAGTTACCCATTCTTGTCTTTGTGTCATTGTCATCTGGAAGCTCTCTCTCTC
>NW_007484301.1:0-292 GCF_000475195.1 Diaphorina citri
GGAAGAAAGAATGAAACGAAATAGAAGGAAAATGAAGAAATAAACAACTGGTGGAAAAATAAATAAACATCACACGACTTAAGGTTACATTGCGCAAATACACAAAAAGTCGGATTTGCTTCTTCTTCTTCTTCTTTTTTTTCCCATTACCACTTTGTGTTACTTTTTGGTGTTCTCATGTTGATCCAGCCACCTAAATGGTAAGTATTGTGTCTCTCGCCCATTTGATGAGAGGCATACTACGGGATTGGCATTAGATAAGAAAAGAAGTCCAGCCCGGGCGGGAATCGAA
>NW_007484302.1:0-292 GCF_000475195.1 Diaphorina citri
TCCTATCCTGTCTTCCTTCTCTCTTCGATTTTCGGGACGATAAGACCATAGCAGTTACAGTTCCCTCTGTCAAACCTTTAAAAATAAATAAATAAATAAATAAAAGTTTTCCCATAATATTGTAGGTGATTTCGTTCTGAACAGCCACACTACTGTTACGTCACTTGACCTCACGTGACGTGATGTTAGAGTAGTGAGTTTCTACCTTTACACTATTTACCTACAGACTCTACCGTCCAAGCTAACTCGTCTGGCTTGAAGAGTTTTGGAGCTGCCACGGGCCCCGCGCTTT
>NW_007484303.1:0-292 GCF_000475195.1 Diaphorina citri
TTTTCAAGGACTTTATTGAGTGCTTGTAAATTGAAATGATATTTATATTTCCCTCGATATTGATTGAAATGTTATTTTCAAGGCAACTACCATCCATTTAACATCAAAAATCGAAACTTTGCTTTGCTCTCCTGAAAAATTCTATCGTCATCAGTCATACCTAACTAGTACTTACAGCGCTACAGACTTGAGCATGATGCAGAAAAGCCAGGGAATTGCCTCATGAATGGTTTTTACCTATCTGCTTTGGATCTTTCTCTGCTGACATTTTTTTATGCATTGGTACTATCTA
>NW_007484304.1:0-292 GCF_000475195.1 Diaphorina citri
CATGAATATGACAACATTCCTTGGCTAAAAGTTGCTTGTGACTTATTTGAGTTCAATAAAACTAATTATTTAATCATTGTTGATTATTACAGTAAATTTTTTGAGATAAGCAAACTTAACAATATTTCTTCTTCTCAAGTAATAACTCATATGAAGTCAATTTTTGCAAGGCATGGCATTCCCAAAACCTTAATTTGCGATTCTGGTACTCAATTCACTTCCCGTGATTTTAAAAATTTTAGTTTGCACTATGGGTTTGAGTATTTCTGCTCTAGTCCCTACCATCATCAGT
>NW_007484305.1:0-292 GCF_000475195.1 Diaphorina citri
AAAAAGGCGGGGGGGGGGGGGAGGGGGGGGGGCGGGCCCCCCATAAATACGGCCCTGGTCCTACACCTAAGCCTCAGAGTGGGCTTTGTGTGTATGGAGTTATGCTATGGGATAACATGCTTCCTTGTCAAAAGGAAGGTTCTGGCTTTGATTAGCGTCTCGATCGAAAATGATTTAACGGCTTATTTTCTTGGTATTCTCTGGGAGTTGGAAAAATTGAGTTTGTCCGTCCGTCTTTCTGTTGTATTCTTCCCTTCCAAATGCTTTGACGGGTTACTTTTTTTGTTGTTCT
>NW_007484306.1:0-292 GCF_000475195.1 Diaphorina citri
ACAAGTACTGAGGCCTTTAGGTGCCCCCGGGTCAATTTGGATATAACTAATGTACGGTTGTATCTCAAGATGATCTGTAGTATAGTAACTACAGATTCCAACTATTGGAAGCACTATTGCATGTGAGTACTTTACCAGTAAATTTTATAAATGAGAACACTACGTCTAAAGTATTTGAGAGTATTGAGAGAAGAGCGCAATGAAACCATGTAGGTACATACACACAAGATCACCCTACAATAGTATTTGATGACTTATTGATGTATTTTTAAGTTTTAGAGCACATTTAGTC
>NW_007484307.1:0-292 GCF_000475195.1 Diaphorina citri
AACTTGTGATCTTGAAGTCAGTTTCAATGTTAGAAACATCTCTAAATCAATTTGGTTACTCATCAAGTCATCATCATTAACAAATCAACACAATAACACTATTCAATGTTATCAATTTGACTACTTACTGACTCATCTTCAGTCAAAATTATGATAAGACCTTCTTAAGTTTTTTTTCTTACTGAAGTGTAGGGATTGCTGTTGCAGATATTTCTCATTTTATTGATGAAAAGTCATTTATAATTAAATTAATTAATTACTAGTAGTGATAACTCAGATGATCGCTACAAGT
>NW_007484308.1:0-292 GCF_000475195.1 Diaphorina citri
TTAGGTACTTTCGACTTTTTAAATAAGTTAAGTTGAATGTAAAATAGGTAAACAAAATGAGTATTTTACAGTTAATATGGGTGGGTGGGTATGCCTTGTGCGTGCAAAAAAAGTGGGTACACACCTAAATGAACTAATTTGTCTCAATCATCTCAATTAATAACTATATGTGCCACGTTTAGGTAGGTATACTATTCGCACAAAGAAAAGACCTTTAATAAATTATAATTCGATTCACACTTCTAATGACGAAGGTTATATTGAAAAGGATTCAACTGTTGAAAAATTACAA
>NW_007484309.1:0-292 GCF_000475195.1 Diaphorina citri
CTCAGAGGCTCTCTTTCAGCGTTTCAGCTTACCATTGAAAATACAGTGGCCTGTGGCAGCAAGTGTGGACGTCCAAAGGGGAAGCTCTTTGGTTCAGCCATGTTGAATCTAAAAACAAGTCACTGAAATACGGCTATATGTACTATCTTTCTGCCCCACCTTTTCGCTGGGGTATCAACTTTTCTAATACTTGTATGTATACATACAAGTAACTATGGGTAATAATAATAATAGTGCTTATTTATACTGCTCGCATAGGACTGAAAAGTCCCTTTACTCCAGCAGTAGGCTA
>NW_007484310.1:0-292 GCF_000475195.1 Diaphorina citri
CTTTGAAATATTTATATTGTATTATTGTATATTTTTGTGCCTGATTCGTTGGATTTCAACCTACCTACCTAAATAAAAGCAATACCTACCTAAATAAAGCATATTAGAAAACATCAGGTATTATACCTATGTGTAGGTGCCTATGAAAGATCTGCTTCGGTCGCAGTCGAAATACCCCTCATAGAACCCCGGACAGAAGAGGCCAATGACTACCATCAAAACGAAATGTTCTAACTAAACGAACAGAGGAATTAAAATTCGGTTAATTTTAATGAACCCATTAATTGTTACC
>NW_007484311.1:0-292 GCF_000475195.1 Diaphorina citri
AAAATCCGCCCCGGGCGAGAATCGAACCCGCGGCCTAGCGCTCACAAGGCAGACGCGCTACCAACCAAGCTCTCTCTCATCCTGAAATTTTTGCACTCCTATGTATGTCTAAAAGTATGCAATATTGTATAGAAGATTCAAGTCCTTTGGATGCAACCATCATATCTGTGTTTTGAGAAAAACCCTTGTGAAGAGAAAAAGAAACTAAAGAGGGAAGTGTTGTGTATGATGGTGGTTTCGAACCAGTGTATTTCGGTTTTCCAATATCCAATATTGGCTAGAGTGAATTGAT
>NW_007484312.1:0-292 GCF_000475195.1 Diaphorina citri
ATAGGGTTAGGTAGAACGCAAAAACTACTTTTCTAAAATGAGCAACAACTCTACTTTGTGTGCTTTTGGAAATTTGGATACTTGTGTACAAATATGAACTTACTTACCAAACTGACATCAGCAAAATAAAACTCTTTTTAGCACTGCTGTTCCATCTAATATTGCTGCTTGAAAAGCCTTCAAAATTAACCACTTAATAAAGCTGTTTCATCAATTAACTCTTTGCGGCACGGCTTCAATTTTGTTTTTTGACCTTTGCGGCACGGTGGCTTCGCCCAGGGACCACCTCATG
>NW_007484313.1:0-292 GCF_000475195.1 Diaphorina citri
TTTCCTAGAAATCCCAACATACGTATAGCAAGAAGTAAATAACCAACATTTAATACCCTTTGTCCAACTTTCTTGGAATTTACCAACAATCCCAAATCCCAACATCTAAGAAGAAGGAGGAAGAAGAAAAATGAGTAGAAGAAGAAAGAGGAGAAGAAGCAGAAGAAGAAGAAGAAGAAGAAGGAGAAGGAGAAGAAACAAATAATCATTGGTAAAAAAGAGAGAGAGGAGGAGAAAGAGAGAAGGAAGGAAAGAACCAAAGTAAATGAGGAACAATAAGTTCATAGACCAG
>NW_007484314.1:0-292 GCF_000475195.1 Diaphorina citri
TGGTGTAGACATGAGGAGGAGGGGGAGGAGACTAGGCTACCCAGTCTAGTCGTGTGCCCTCCGACACTGACAGGTAAGAACATTATAAATACTTGACTTCGTAGTATATATAAACGAGGAACGATATTTGTGAAAATTATTTATGCTTGACACAATTAAAATTCATTTAAGTTTAACTCAATGTGTGGTTTGAATCAGTCTCACTCATACACATACATATCTTACCTCTTCTATCCCTCCAGGTCATTGGATGTACGAAGTACTGAAATTTCTACCGAACAAATTTCTGAAT
>NW_007484315.1:0-292 GCF_000475195.1 Diaphorina citri
TCGATGGTGGGATTCGAACCCGGGACCTTCTGCATGGCAAGCAAGCGCGTTACCACTGGACCAACCGTGCCCCCAAATGTTTCACCACTCGTATGCTTGTATTGTTATGAGTTATGATCATTTAGAAATTACTATCTACCACATACTCGGATAATTTACTGACAAAAAGATGGCGATTGGGACAGTTTTTTGATCCAACTGGAAAAGATGGCTAGGTAATATAGTTTTTTGATAGCTGCTACAAACAGAACAACTCCACACTCTTCTACTTTTTACTCCATTTAAAAAAAAA
>NW_007484316.1:0-292 GCF_000475195.1 Diaphorina citri
GAGCTCATATCCTGATGCACTCATCCTGTCTCCTTCCTCTAGACTTGACAGAACAATATCATGGGCAGCTTGTAGGGCTTTTATCTCGTTTGTAACATAATTGTATCTCTCTTCTTCATACTTCAAAGCTTTGCCAAGTCTTTTGCTGAGATCATAGTAACACTTTACAATAGAAGGTCTAGCCACTGCATGCAATGCAAACACAATATTGATTAGTGTAGCATTAGAATCTTTGTCCTTGATATCGGATTGTACTAGGGTAGGATGTCCGACAAATCTGACTTCATTTATT
>NW_007484317.1:0-292 GCF_000475195.1 Diaphorina citri
TAAGTTTTAAACTTTATAGCAAATAACATTATAATAATGGTTTTACCGAAAAAATTGACCGAACCGAAAAAAAGCAGCTTGAGAAAAACCAAAAAACTAGGAGCGTTCCTCTAACTGCTTGGCGCATTGTAGATGCTACACTGACACTCGAAATGTATAATATAGATACTATTGTCTGTGAATCACCTGTTGCATCTAACAGTACCATCAACACCACTATTCACTATGCTATCCAATGGTCCTGACCCCACACATCCATACCTTCACATACCTCCAGCGAAATGTGTCAGTG
>NW_007484318.1:0-292 GCF_000475195.1 Diaphorina citri
TTACGGGGCCCAAACACCCAAACAGAAATGTTGGTGTAAGACGTATACATCTTACATGGCAATCAAAGTGTTAAGTCATCCACTGATCTAAATAACTTTTCGTAGAACCAGAGGTAGGTATAAGGGTTTATTATCTTACAACCTAAGGTCTTCTTGTGATGGGGATTTTACCCACTACAGTCAAACCTCTCTAAGTGGAAAACCTGGATAACTGGGAGGGAAAAAAAAATATGGCCCCTTCATTTTTTACTCAAAAACCTGTTTAAGTGGGAAAATCAAGCCTCTATAAGTA
>NW_007484319.1:0-292 GCF_000475195.1 Diaphorina citri
TATAATTAAATACTCATTTTACAATTTACATCATTTCAAATTTTTGCCCAAAAAAGAAAACAAAAACCTTCTTAATTTTCAGTCCACGTTCATTTGAATAAGGATTTTTAATATTCCAAACCCGATTTTTCGCTCTAAGTAGATACTAAAAGTAGCTTGTAGAGCTCATCTTTTATTAATCAAACCTACGCAATACGACATTATACCCAAGTGGAATAATCACAAGCATCAAAACAAGACTTGAACTTTGCTTTCCAATGATAAATTTTACAAGTTTACTTTTCAAAGAAGA
>NW_007484320.1:0-292 GCF_000475195.1 Diaphorina citri
CTCTATGACTTTGAAACATCACCCAAGTAAGCGCAACTGATCTATTCATCTTTTGGGGCTGTTGTCTCTACACCTATGTCTCAGAGTGGAATTTTTGTATATGGAGTTAAGCTTGTTCCTAACTAAGCTCGAAGATGTGGGCGATCTTCAGAAGCTTCATGGTTAGGTGTTTTCAATGGGTGTCTAGCAGAGGATTGGATAACCCTCCATGGTAGTACAGAGTTACATTCGACGATGGCATAGCCGCCTTTTCACCACACTAAATTTGCTACAACTCCTCCAAGTTAATTAC
>NW_007484321.1:0-292 GCF_000475195.1 Diaphorina citri
GCAGCTAACGATATAGAACAGAGTGATGACTACAGAGTTAGCCGACAGTTCAATCTGCAAGTTTTAGGTGAGAATTTCAATTAGGCATTCGTTGATAGTCACAATGGTTGACTGAGGTTCAGGACGAGCCAATTAAAATGGCAAGATATCGTCAGAGTCATCCTGGTGTGTGCTTGATTTAAAAAAAAAAGTTCTTTCTCTTTAGTCACCCCGTTCAGCTGAAGCTAAACCCACAACAACATGAAAAGTAGTAACTTTTGCTTCTTTCATGCCCAGTTTCGTCGGTCAATAA
>NW_007484322.1:0-292 GCF_000475195.1 Diaphorina citri
ACAGGTTCGAATTCAGCAACGAGTCAGGGGGCAGACTGGACTGTGCCGCTCAGGGGAGTCCTACGCCCAAGATAGAATGGTTGATAGGTAAGTTGTCAGTTTGGGGGTTCCCTGTTCGAGTCTCGAAAATTTCCTGGGACGAAAGAAGTGAGTTCAGCAAACAAAGTTTGTGATTTTTTTTATCTTCTTTATGTTCAAAAATAAATAAAAATGGTTTATGTAAAAAAAAAAATGTATAGAATAGAATATACCTTGTTTATCTCTCTCTCTCTCTCTCTCTCTCTCTTTCCCT
>NW_007484323.1:0-292 GCF_000475195.1 Diaphorina citri
CAGACGACACCGAGGCGAATACAATAGTCCGTCCCTTATACCTTTTTATTACTATTGTAATAATAAAGGAAGGACGGAATAATATACAGAGGAATGGAATACGAAATGGGTCAACATTAGCCCAAATGAGAACAAATTGCGAAAAATTAAGAATTCGGTATATCCTTGGAAAACTTCGAGCGGAAAATCCCGCTTGGACGAGGTTTGCCTGATAAGGATGAGAGTGGGCCACTCCAAAATAACCCACTCTCACCTCTTCAGAAGAGAAGAAAGACCTATGTGTGTCGAATGC
>NW_007484324.1:0-292 GCF_000475195.1 Diaphorina citri
TGGGGTTAGGATTGATGGCCATTTGAAATTGAAAACGAGAACTCCCTTGGAAAATTCCCCTTTTATATAAATTTGGTCCATAGAGGAAATTGGCCGAACTCAACAATAGGTTTATTTTGTAGTATGTACCAACAAAAATGTAGGCATTTTTGTTGGAAGTACCCATATTGTGTACCGACTATAAGTAGGTACATTAGTACTAACGAACTCGTATTCATATACCTACCTTCCTAACCCTAACTTAAATATGTACCAAAACGTTTTTCGCTTTATTGAATTGAATATTTGGCCT
>NW_007484325.1:0-292 GCF_000475195.1 Diaphorina citri
AAGTAGCAGTTACATTTCTGTCCATAAAAATCTTCTATCTTTAGCCCTGACAGTCTGAAAATGAAGCACTTAAATTCAATTAGGTACACATGATTTTAGTATTACCTAGGTACTTGAATTTCTCTGAAGTAGGTAAGTCTTATAGGCAGGCACTTTGAAGAGAGGAAAATCCAGCAGCCATCTTACCTAAGTACTTGAAAAAATAAAGAAAAAATGTCTTTGATTAATCTACATGAAAACTATTCTTATTCTTTACAATACCTTGGTACATTAGAATACTTCCTAGGATATA
>NW_007484326.1:0-292 GCF_000475195.1 Diaphorina citri
TCATTTTTATACATTGAAATTATTTTAATAGAAAGTAAAAAAAAAAAATAATAATAATAAAAAATAAACAGTAGAATCCATCTTGGTTAGTTTCCAACCGAGATAGGTATGGAAGTTTATTTTCCAACAGTATACTTTACTTTCCTTGTGCGGAATTACTTTATACTTTTCTAGGTTCTGGTCTTCACGTGTTACATTATCCTTTTCTGTGTATTTTTAAGCTAGAAATACACCACTATCACGTCACTTGAGTTCACGTGATAGTAGTGTGTTTCTGCCTTTACTGTCTCCA
>NW_007484327.1:0-292 GCF_000475195.1 Diaphorina citri
GACCCTTTTCACTCTTTTCAGTTTGGTTCTCCGGGTCATTATGAAGTGGCAAAAATTGAAAGTTTAATGCTTGTTTTGAAGAGTGTTGGTTCTGGGGTGCTCAAAATAGTGTCTCAATTTTCCCTAGAGGAAGAGAAAAGAAAGGAAGAAATGAAAGAAGATGTTTACCAAGAAAACAACGAAGAAATTCGAAGAAAGAATGGAATGAAGACTGATGGAAAAGAAACAAGAGTGAAAAATGGAACGAAAGAAATGAAAGAAAAATAAATAATGGGTAGTCTAGTTCAGTGGT
>NW_007484328.1:0-292 GCF_000475195.1 Diaphorina citri
ATTATATGAGAAAATCAGACAAAAACTGTTTTTGAGTTATTGTTATTGTAGCCTCTTTAGCTATAGCCGAAAGGTGATGACAATATAGAGAAAATATCTCCATTATCAGCCATACACCTGCCTTATCAGCCATGCTAGTCTTTTTTTAAGCAGAGAGAACAATTTGAAACTATCAGCTAGCTAGGCTGGTTAGGGTTAGCTATTCTTATCCCTATTTATTTTCACACTGCCAGATGCTAGTCTTAGTCTCTAATTAATGTCCCCTAGATAGACAATATCAATGACAGGTTTT
>NW_007484329.1:0-292 GCF_000475195.1 Diaphorina citri
AAAAAAAAAAAAATCCTCTTTGAATTTCTCTTATAATTATTTTTTGCTCTCCTGAAAAGCGCGAGTGACACAGTTTCTCTCTCTTTCTATTTAAAAAGTTCAATAGTTCTCCATGTTTTCTCTTATGTACTTTTTCCTCTTTTCTAGTCATCTCTTTCCTCTTTCTCTTTTGCTGCCTCTTTGAAAATGACTCGCTAGTACTCTGTACTTTTCTATTCAATATCAGTTGAAAAAAAGATAGGAAAGAAATAAAAGTTAACTCTTCCATTGAAACCAGAGGAAATTTCCATAA
>NW_007484330.1:0-292 GCF_000475195.1 Diaphorina citri
AGACATTGAGGAGAAAAAACATTTATTTGTGTTAGTGGAGCCACAAGAGTCCAACGTGCTCTTAACTCTGGCTCAGAAGCTCTCCTCTTGGTCCAAGTTATTACATGCAGTTGTTTATATTCTACGCACATTGAAAATATTACCCCGACGTGATGGTCTTATCATACTAGCTTCTGATCTGCGGGCAGCTGAGGTGAGAGTTCTGAAGGCCGTTCAACAGGAGTGTTTTGCTGGGGAGATCGAGAACATCTCGCACGGTAGGTTGTGTTCCCCTCAGTATCAGAAGTTAAAT
>NW_007484331.1:0-292 GCF_000475195.1 Diaphorina citri
TTCCCATCAAAGTTTTATGGTATGTCATTAGACAGAAACCTGCAACAATTTTCCTGTCGCGGCAGTATTACGCCCACCAAGCCTGCAATTAGAAAAATCAACTGACATGCACTGAATCCGTAGGTGGAGTTGGTTGGACTTATGGATGTTGGATTGTTGGATGGACTCGCAGATAAATTGTCTTTCGAAACGAACAACAAACAAGTCTGAGAAAGAGAAGATTACACCTACTACTGCGTTAAGTTGAGTGTACTCAAGCTCTGTCTATATAACTATGGATACTCCATCCTAT
>NW_007484332.1:0-292 GCF_000475195.1 Diaphorina citri
TTCCTTCTCTCTTTGATTTCGGGACGATAAGACCATAGCAGTTACAGTTCCCTCTGTCAAACCTCTTAAAAAAAAAAGGCCCGTTCCCACTTTTCGTGAGTTTCATCCGATTTTTTTTCCGAATGCCCTTGTAGGCAATGAAAATAAGTGTTCCCACTTCATACGACACGATTTTTTTTTCCGACCGACACAAAATCTCCTTGTAGGCAGTGTGTAACGGTATTCTTCTTTTCTACTCTAGGAGTGGGCGAGTTTTCCAAGGATGCTCAGTGGTCAGATCCATGTCTCTCCT
>NW_007484333.1:0-292 GCF_000475195.1 Diaphorina citri
CAAGCTAACTAGGCTGGCGCACTTTCATTGGAAGAAAGGGAAAAACCAAGTCCTTATTTCACAAAAAATACCGCACCGTGCATTCCATTGCATAATTGCCTGATTAGAATATTCTAATGGCAATACGTCTAATTAACAACTCTGTACGATACGAATCTCGGTATTCCATGTATCGGAGTAGCATGCAACGATAATTATATCGGAGTGATTAATGTTATCGGTAAGTTGGTCGAGTAAGTATGGAACCCAATAAAGCAGAGATATTTAGGAAATCTTTGATTCCAAGATAGAT
>NW_007484334.1:0-292 GCF_000475195.1 Diaphorina citri
GGTAAGGATATTGAAAAATGTTAATTACTCTACATCATCGCATGCTGTGTTAACTTCATTTACATCTGACATTTAAGCCACCGCGGTGGCAACCTTTACAATGAATGTTCTGAAACAATAAAAATAGATCTCACCTCAAGCTCAATGCAACATTGTAAACGTAATTAGCTCAGGTCAAAGAATGGAATTGTACTCTTGCTTCTTGAAAACATTAGAATTAGATTTTTTTCTTAGGGAAGAGGAAATTTCAATTTGATTATATTTATTTATCCATAGCTTAGACTGCTTGAAC
>NW_007484335.1:0-292 GCF_000475195.1 Diaphorina citri
GAAGGTGGATGTGATGTCCATCACCTCAGTGCACGATATGTATCACTTGCCGTATACAGGGTGGGACTCAACTATCTGTCCGTCACGATAATGCACAAACAAACAGCTATAAGGGCACTGGTGAGTTCCAGGAGAAACACTTAATTGGTGATTCTCATGATTTTTTTTTATTATCTCAGAAAAAACTATAAAAATTAAAAAAAATATTGAGACTTTGAGACTAAAACGAAGAAAATGCGTTCACTAGATCGTGAGATACAGCTCTCGGAACATGAGAGTCTCAAGCACGCCG
>NW_007484336.1:0-292 GCF_000475195.1 Diaphorina citri
TTAAAAATTTAAAAAAAAAAAAAAAAAAAAAAAAAAAAATGGTCTCTCTCTCTCTCCCTCCGAACTACCTACCTACTAGTGCTTCCCTCTAGCGGCTCGATGTCCTATGCGCTATGCTCTACACTCCACTCTGTTTCTACCATTTCTACCCCTAATCTATTTCTACCATTCTTCCTAGGTGACTCATCTGGTTACTTACCTCTTTTTCCTCCGCACCGCATCATCGGGTTTGGCTACATCTGTTACAGCTTTGGCTACTTCGGTGACAGCTGTCTCTTTGTTTGGAACAGGG
>NW_007484337.1:0-292 GCF_000475195.1 Diaphorina citri
TGTAAATACGTCCGTACGTGTAGTGTCGTCAGGCAGGCCAAGTTCAGGCGACCTCTTCTTGAAGGGAAAATATTTTGTTTGAACGAGTGACATGGTTCCTTCCTTTGTACCTATACTGGAATAAAATACAACTCCTTATCTTGATTTTGTTTTCTCATGAAATCAATTTATTTACCTGTAAATACTCCCGTAAAAATTGTGGCGTGCAAAATTGGTACATCATCAGGATTCAGGAATGTTGGATTTCCTTTTCCTATGTACTGTCAGAAAAGATTTGTCACCTAATATCAGG
>NW_007484338.1:0-292 GCF_000475195.1 Diaphorina citri
TTCTGAGCGTTCTATTTTTGAAGAATTTATTACATTATCAAATTCCTTCTTCTTCTTCTCCTCCTCCTTATTTGTCTTCTTCTTCTTCTTCTTCTTCTTCTTCCTCTTCCTCTGCTTCTTCATTTAATCCTCCTCCTTCTTCTTCTTTTTTGTCGTTTTTTCTCTCCATATTGGGAGAACCGCTGCAATCTAGGATCTAGATGACCTATTAACAGAAAGTATTAAAATATGTTCCATGCAATAATGGCCCGAGCGAGCATTGTTGACATCCTGGAAATAATTCCGAAGCTAA
>NW_007484339.1:0-292 GCF_000475195.1 Diaphorina citri
CCTTTAATCAAACTTTCTCTCTCTCTCTCTCTCTCTCTCTCTCTCTCTCCCTGCTTTCTCTCTCTCTCCTTCTCGGAAATACGGGATAACAAGAAATATACATAAAACTTTTCCTTATATTTGTCTTCTTCTTTCTCTTTTTTCTTCCTTCTCTCTTCTTCTTCCATTTTTCTCGCGCTCTCTTCCTCTTTCCCCTCCTCCTCCTTCTCCACCTTTTTCTCAATCTTTCTCTCTCGCTTTCGTTTGATTTCGCGTTCTTTCCCCCTCTTTTTTTTCCCTGTAGACATTTTCA
>NW_007484340.1:0-292 GCF_000475195.1 Diaphorina citri
CGTAATAATAAAGGAAGGACGGGCTAAAAAGGTATAGCGGACGGACTATTGTATTCGCTCCGGTGTCGTCAGTCTGTCTGTCTGTCAGTCTGTCCCCATAGAAGGACTTATCCAAACCTGGTCGACCTATATATCAAATTAAAGGTCTTTTTATCAGGAACACGAAAGTGGTGGTACAAATTTCGTCCCGAAAACCATAAAGCAAAAAAAAAAGAAAAATGGTTTTTGGTGGATTTTTTTCACATTTTCTCACACAAATGAGCTCTGATCTTGAAATTTGTCGCGACGACCT
>NW_007484341.1:0-292 GCF_000475195.1 Diaphorina citri
ATGGAACACGGCAGGGCAGGTCTCACAACACAGGAGCTCGCCGACCCTGTGACACACGCGACAGTGGTCGTCATATTGAAATCCGCCTGCAACACAAAACACATGGGAAATGTAACTAGAGACAACTTTAGAGAGACCTAAAGGTGAGTTTTTACGCTCAAGCCATTTGCACAAACTGGCTGGCGCAAGCCGGTTTGCACAAGTGAATCGTAGCGTGTGAACTGTGAACGCAGGCTTTAAGTTTGCACAAGACAAAAAAAAAAAAAAAAAAAATTTAGGTTCCTCTCACAGT
>NW_007484342.1:0-292 GCF_000475195.1 Diaphorina citri
TCGAAGGAGAAGAATAATAATTAGAAGAAGAGGAGGAGGGAGACAAAAGGAGGATGGGAAAAGGAAGAAGAGGAAGTAAGATAGGATGAAGAAGAAGAAGAAGAAGAAGAAGGAGGAGGAGAAGATAAAGTCGAAGGAGAAGAATGATTAGAGGAGAAAAGAAGAAAGGTGAGGACGAAGAGAAGGAGGAGGAAAGCGAAGGGAAGGAAGAAGAGGAAGAGTGAGAGAGGAAACGTAGACTCAAAATCAGATGGAGAAGAAGAGGAAAAGGAAGGAGAAGGAAGAGGAAAGC
>NW_007484343.1:0-292 GCF_000475195.1 Diaphorina citri
TAATCCAACGAATCCAGATTCGATAGATTCTACAACACAAAATCTGAGTTGGCTGCTTGGAAAAATTAAAACCACTCGGCACTCTAACCCGACAGTTGAGAAAATTTTAACCAACTCCAAATCAATTTGGGAAGATATTTTGATTTTAAACCAATACTGATTAAAGTTGTATTTGATTCCTTTGAATTTTACAGTTTTACCTTTCTTTTTAACAAGCGATAGACGAATTTAAAACAATAAGAGATTAATTAGAAGATAATTAATTTGAAACCCCAAATCCAAAAGAAGCCAA
>NW_007484344.1:0-292 GCF_000475195.1 Diaphorina citri
TTTTTTTTCCTTTACCTTTACATTTTCAAGTTTCGCATGACTATAAATATAAAGTTGTGGCAAAGTTCCCACGTGATAGAGTTACAGACAGGTGTCGGATGTCCACACAGGTTTTGGTCTCAGAAAACTAGATTGCCACGTTGTCGTAGGGTGAAGAAATCACGCTCACCATCACACAATGGTCACAATGTTTGCAACACGGACTCGACGCGAAAACAGTCTGTAGTGTGTGATGTGTGTGTTTCCATGTGTTGCAGATTGGAAATGTGCCATCGCGTGACAGGCAACACAT
>NW_007484345.1:0-292 GCF_000475195.1 Diaphorina citri
CTTTACATTACTTTCCTTGTCCGCTTTGACCGTGTCAGATACCAATGACCGTGTCAGATATCAATGACCGTGTCAGATACTCCTCTTCCAATATTCTGCAACTTGAATTGCCGCATCATTTGCTAGCAGCAGGTCTTTTTCTTTGCAGGTCAGGACAGACGAGAAGTTGGGCCTCGTCTTGGATAGGTATATTTTCATTATTTTCTGATATCTGTGGACTACCATGACTTCGCCACTACAATTCGAAGCACACCTTCAATAATACCTCTCTATACCACGCAGAGGAAAATAA
>NW_007484346.1:0-292 GCF_000475195.1 Diaphorina citri
TACAACAGGAAAAGGATTTTATTTGTAACATGGGGTAGGCAATTTGGGTGAGATACCGAGTGTACAAAATAAAAGATGGTATACTAACCCATAAGTAGGTACGGTACATCAGCAATTAAAAAAAAAAGAGAGAGAAAGGCGTAAATTACATTGGTCTAAGCGTAGATTACATTTGCCCAAGCGTAAATTACATGGGTTTGAGCGTAAATCACAATATTATTATTATTTTATTGAAGGATGATGGTTGATAATGAAAAGCTGCAGTCCAGTCAAGTCTCAAGTCAATTTAATG
>NW_007484347.1:0-292 GCF_000475195.1 Diaphorina citri
TGAAAACCATAAAGGAAGGAGTGGTCGGAAAATATGTCAAGAAAGATACACCACCTGAAATGCCCAGTAAGTACCTACTTACAGCTGACTAAATGAGGATACTTGAGTTATAATTGAACTCATAAGGTCCTTATCCTATACTCGTCCTGGACTAACTTGCACAGTTCCTCTAGGAAAAAACTAGACATGAAACAAAGAGCTTTGGTTCAATTGAAAGTTATAGCACTGTTCTTTTGTTCTCTACCAATGTTCAGTCCCTATATAAAAAAAAAATCTTTTTGCCCTGCTTGTG
>NW_007484348.1:0-292 GCF_000475195.1 Diaphorina citri
ACAGGTTTGAAAAAATATATCTCTCTCGATTTTCAAGTTGAGTAGTGAAAGGCAATTTAAGTGAAAGTTGCTCCCCCATTCCATTTTTCTTTCATTTTCAAGTATAGCGCCCACCTCCTTCACCTCGTCTTTTTTCACCAAAGTCCGCGATAATTCATTATCTCCATTATTTAGTAGGTTATAGGAGGTCCGATGATTCATTATCTGCCTTGCCAGCAGAGATGTGCGAACCGCAAAATGCAAAATGGAAAATGCAAAATGCAAAATGTAAAATGTACATTTACATTTTACA
>NW_007484349.1:0-292 GCF_000475195.1 Diaphorina citri
TACAACTAATATTAATATGGCTTTTAGAATTAGCATTGTGATGTGTTTGTCTATTGGTTGGTGTGGACCTGGACAATCGATTACTTTGCATTCTTCCTATTGGTGGTCTGTGTGACGTTCTGTCTTCTTTTGCTTCCTGGGAACTAGGATAGAATAACTTTGAGAAGCATAGAAAAGAATGTGATGTTTGAATGGTAGAGATTAATTACGCCCTTTCACATAGAGATAGGATGGGGTTTGACTTGCAACTTTGACCAGTTTTGAGGATTTTTTTTTAGTCATTTTGAATTTT
>NW_007484350.1:0-292 GCF_000475195.1 Diaphorina citri
AAATCGTCTCCGATTCAAAGAGTCTTTGCGGATGGACGCGTTCGAATTCAGAGAGTCCTTACGCGAATCCTTCCGTAGTGACGCGTTGGAGTCTCGCCGCGCGGAAGTACCAGTGGAATCTTTGCGAACCAGTGAGCCTGATGAGGTGCCCAGGGAATCTTTCCTCAGTGAGGACGGGAAGGAGGAGACATGTGAGAGGTCTTTGACCCCGGAACCGAGCACCAAGGAGTCACGTCGGCGCAGGCAGGCGGCAGGAACGGCATTAATCCCCGGGATAGAATCACGCCTACCG
>NW_007484351.1:0-292 GCF_000475195.1 Diaphorina citri
AAAAAAAAAAATGATATTCATAAATCTAATTTTTCTCCGATTTTGTTCCTATCACGGTCTTTTCTCACATAAGGAAAGGCAAAATCCAGGGCTGGTCGCATCACTTACCCTCAACGTTGACTTCAACATCGTCCAGGTTTCCAGGGGCCACATTACTCAGGGTGAAGTGAGAGGTAGTGGCTACGGGGGCCGCGGACAGAGCCGCGCCTGTTACCAGAGGAAAGTCGCCCACGACAGGGGCCATGAATGGAGAGCCTGGGAAAAGGGGAGATAAGATAATATTATTAATTTG
>NW_007484352.1:0-292 GCF_000475195.1 Diaphorina citri
CTTAACTCGGCGAGGTGGCGCTTCAGTGTTGGAATCTGATTCGGAAGATGCTGTGACGGAACTGGATGGCTCATTGAGTGGAATTGACGCTTGGTCCTGAAGAGGGTCATTGAATGGTGGGATTGCCACTTGGTCCTTAAGAGGGTCATTGAATGCCATTGCCACTTGGGTCGGTCCCCCTTGGTCCTGCAAAGAAGGGCCGTTGGGTTCGGTGGAGTTGGAGCTGTCTATTTCGAAGGCAAAGTTGGACTGTCTCGGCCCAATCGATCCAGCAGGGATGCCATCGAATTGA
>NW_007484353.1:0-292 GCF_000475195.1 Diaphorina citri
TTTTTTTTTTTTTTTTTTTTTTTGAGCGGCAATTTTAATTTTATAATTTATCATTTATTATTCTTGAAATTTGAAATCTTGAAACTAGAATAGCCGTGTCAACACTTGTGTGAGATACAAATCAATTAATTTCATTCTGAATTGTGACTTTCATCTAATTGTTAATCCTCTTATAACAAATCATTTTGAGTTTATAAAGTGAATAGAAAAACCAAATAAAACGAATAAAATAAATTTTTATTTGTTTAAAAAAATACAGCTACTGTCTTTGTCTCTTCACTATTATTTGTAT
>NW_007484354.1:0-292 GCF_000475195.1 Diaphorina citri
GTACAAACATACAATTGGCGTACATAATAATACTCGTACTGTGGTAAAACATGATTGCAATCGATATCTAATTATTGATAATTTTGGCAGACGATCAATGAAAGGTGAAGATCCAAGTATTTGAAGGGCATGCAAAAAGTGAAATTTCTAATGGCTTAGGCTTAGATCACTTAGACTAGTCCTATCATTTAAGTAGGTTATTACTATACATAGCTACTACATTAGGAACTATTAGGTACCTACTTCACTTACAAAATACTAGTACGAAACTACGTACAACCTTTTGGAATAT
>NW_007484355.1:0-292 GCF_000475195.1 Diaphorina citri
CGATTCACAATATTTTCTAAGTTCACACAAACACGACAGCAGCATAGAAGTACAACACAGACCATTTCTCTCTCTCTCTCTCTCCAGTACAACAGAGAAAACAAGGGAAAGGAGAAGGGGGAGGGAGAAGGAGAGAATGAGAATGATGAAAAGAGTGAGCGAGTGAAAAAAAGCTCAATGCTAACATGGCGAATACCGGTGTGTGATAAAGAGAGAGATGGGGAGAGAAGAAAATGGAGGAGAAAAGGAAAGAGCATGCGCTTTTCAGTTCAGACAGAATTGTTTTCTTCTC
>NW_007484356.1:0-292 GCF_000475195.1 Diaphorina citri
GACTTTCAAGGAATATATTTAAGGACGTGATATACCAGTTCGGTGGTCAGTGAATCCCTAACCAAAGATTAAAATTTCAGGGCTTTTATCGCCTTCAGTATTTTATGGGCACCTAAGTACCGTGATCTCTGAAATTAACACCGTAAACAAGAAGCCCATTCCGGGGCTTATAGGTTTAGGGGGAAAACAGCAATAATTAGGACGGATTATGCTTCTAGGAATCTACCTTGATCCCTGAACGGACAATGGAAATCACAAATCAGTCCTTAGTAGTGTATCTGGCACAAAAAAA
>NW_007484357.1:0-292 GCF_000475195.1 Diaphorina citri
CATTGGCAACGTAGAAAATTTCAGAAAAATTGCAACTTCCGAGGAAGAAAAATACGTGCAGTGTGAACGGGGAATAAAATTTCACGGAATTTATTGCACTGTAGAAAAACGCCCCTTTGCAAATTGAGTTATTCTATCCGAACAATGGCGCCACTGTCACAGAGTCAAATTTACATTTACATAAAATTACAAAATGCATGCTTGATCAATGATTATTGCCCAAACATCGTCATCGAAACATGGGAATAACTTTCAATTTGCCCCCGGAAAAAAAAACTCTGTCCGATCTGAA
>NW_007484358.1:0-292 GCF_000475195.1 Diaphorina citri
CACCCTGTCTGTACACATCTTATTTTCACATTCCAGATTTGCCAACTATGTTTCCTATGTTTAAATATCAAGTCAACTCACAAGAAAGGGTTCATAAGTGTAGAAATTACAGCTGTTTGTTTCCTTACCTATTAACACTTGTTATACATATTTTCTTCACTTTAATTGGATGTATGCTGTCACTCCACTTGGTTTAATATTTCTCAATAAATGATTAAAATCTTTTATATTATTCAATTTTTTGTCATTTGTATTATATGTCTTCCTTCTCTCATTAATATTATCCAAGCCT
>NW_007484359.1:0-292 GCF_000475195.1 Diaphorina citri
ATGGCACCGTTGCCATTTGTAACTTTTTAGCAGTGTTGTCGCTCGTTGCTCCTTAAAAGCCGAGTCCAGAGTTTTTTTTTATGCTGTATGATAGACGACAGATGATAAAATTATCCTATTGGAAAATTAATCATTAATGGGGTTAATTAAATAAATTTTACTCCGAATTTAGGTACCTATATTATTTAATTATTTTGAATATTTCTGTATACCTTTTATTTTCATTTTATAAAGAAAAGAAATGAAATAATTATTGCCGGATTTTATGGTGATTGCCGGCCTGAATACTCCG
>NW_007484360.1:0-292 GCF_000475195.1 Diaphorina citri
GCTAAATTTATTTTTAAAACATATCCGTTTGAAGTCAAAGGACATTTTGGTTTTCAAGATGAATTCACACAACTTAATCCTCTTGTATTCATACTCATTTCTCATTCCAAAATATCTACCTACAACATGTTTTCCAAAATGTAACTAAAAAATGTCTTGTAAGAAATGCCTTTATAGTTCTTTAACGGCCTGCTTTCAACGCTACTAAAGTGGAAAAAAATCAAAATATTCGCTAGGGACAGTACCTACACAAAACAAGTAAGAAGGAAAACCCACTTTCCACGATTCGAAA
>NW_007484361.1:0-292 GCF_000475195.1 Diaphorina citri
AACTATTATTACAATCACATGATTTATCTGAAAATAAATAAAAGTCATTGTGTTCTCCTATAACTTTTAGGCGGAGGAAGAAGAAGAAGAAATAGGTTAAACTAGGTCATTACCAAGACCCAACCTATGCAGAGAAGGGTGTAATTAATTCCGAATGATCTAATACTTTTTTGAATTATGATCTTTTGTTACATTGGTTCCATAAAGTTAGGTGCTTCCTTGTGCATTCACTATATCTCCTCTTTGAAGAATGTTATTAGTGGTATTAGTTAATGTGATGCCGGCGTTTTTC
>NW_007484362.1:0-292 GCF_000475195.1 Diaphorina citri
CTTGTAGCAGTAGCCTTAATAAAAACAGGGAGCAAAACACAAATCAGAGGAGATGGGACAAACACAAAAGCGGAAAAAAACAGACAAATAAAGCAAGAGACGAAATAAGACTGTACAAAAAAATCATGGGAAAAAGACCAAAAGAGACAAATAGGCAAGAGAAGAAAGACTGTAAAAAAAGTCATTAAAAATAAAGACGAATAGAGTAGAAGGAAACTGTACAAAAAATACTTTCCTTCCTATAGGATAAGGAAAGTAAAAAAATCTAGACCAAAAATATACCAAATAGCCA
>NW_007484363.1:0-292 GCF_000475195.1 Diaphorina citri
TGCGCACAAACATGAATTGCGCAGAAATGCATGCGCACAAACAGATTAATGTGTTGCCTGCAAGGGAGCTTTGCTCGGAACATTTGATGTGACGTCATCGCCTACGGGAGCGTATGCCGTGACGTCAGAGTTCAAGACTTACCGGTATTTTTTTAAATCGATTTAAGTATATCGGGATCTAAAAATCGTAGAAGAAAAAGAAAAATTCCCTAGGTCCTCATTTTTTCTGTTCTTTGTCTTAGAAACCTCACCCAAGTAAGCGCAACTGATCTATTGTAAACTCTTTATTGGC
>NW_007484364.1:0-292 GCF_000475195.1 Diaphorina citri
AAAAAAAAAGGATTAAAATTTAAACAAAAACCTAAAACAATGACACGGTACGATCATCATCACAGTATACAGTATGCCGATGTACTGATTATACGTAATCATTTAGAAACATCCATTTTCACCCCCGCAGGCCATCACGGCAATCACACTAAATTTATTCAATATGTACCATTAGTAGGACCTATTTGAAGTACAAATCACCGATCAAAATGAATTTCGGCCAGCCTAGTTAGCTTAGTTGGTAGTGCGTCTGCCTTGTAAGCGCTAGGCCGCGGGTTCGATTCCCGCCCGG
>NW_007484365.1:0-292 GCF_000475195.1 Diaphorina citri
TGTCGAAAAAGTAATCAGCTGATAAATTTTTAAATTTTACCGCCAGAATTTCGTGAAGCGTTAAAGGTGGAGAAGCTATATCTAGTAAAAGAAAAGGTGGAGGAGTTATTGATTCTTTCAATTTTTTTCAAAATTCTATTTTAAAGACATTCAAGAATCAAAAGAAAGCCGGCAAAATGAGAATCTACAGAAAGACTCCTGAATGAAAGCTGTTCCTCGATGAAGTAATGAACTGAGTACCTAGTAAATCACCAGAACAATCCCAGATAGATCCAAGACTGTCCAAGAGTAC
>NW_007484366.1:0-292 GCF_000475195.1 Diaphorina citri
TGGAGTTTTGTTTATTTTTTATGGCACTTGATTTATTTTGGGAGGAACGACTTGGCGGGGTCTTTTTTATGCCACGAAATGGTATTTTTTGGGGGTAGGTATTTTCCCTTGCTATATATAGAAATAGTAAAGGTTGAGTGCCAAGGGTTCGTAAAATTAGGCACTCATATAATCCTAAGTATATTATTATGGGTTAGGTTGGCCCAAGTTTATAGTAATACCCACTATATACCCATACCTAACTATGTATAAAATAATTATGTTTATTATACCAGCTATTCTCTCTATATAA
>NW_007484367.1:0-292 GCF_000475195.1 Diaphorina citri
ACTTTTTAATTAAAGAGCGGATTTTTTTTATCCTGCTGGGATAGGACTGATTTTTTCCCTCCTGCTTGGATAGGACGGAAAAGTCCCTTTATCCCCGCAGTCTAACCAAGGACTTACTTACATATTTTGACATATTATGGGGAAAGCCCCTCCACCATGTTCTATCTTTGAACTTTTCTTCGTTTATTACCAGTTGTTGGATTTACGTACTTTAAAGTACGTACGAGAAATTTGTCTTGAAATTGACCTGGCCAAACTGTCCATATTTGGTTTAAATGGAAAATCTCATGCG
>NW_007484368.1:0-292 GCF_000475195.1 Diaphorina citri
CTTCCAATTTAGGTGCTGGGTCAACACGAGAACACCAGAAAGTAACCCGTTGAAATATTTGCAATCGAAAAACGAGTAAGTACAAATTTTTGTCGATGGTGGGATTCGAACCCGGGACCTTCTGCATGGCAAGCAAGCGCGTTACCACTGTCTATTCTGTCTTTCTCTCTTCGATTTCGGGACGATAAGACCTCCGTTGTTACAGTTCCTTCTGTCAAACAAAGATAAATAATTAATCTATGGCTAATCTAAGTGATCAGATAATTCAAATCTGTTAAAACTGTCCTTTCTC
>NW_007484369.1:0-292 GCF_000475195.1 Diaphorina citri
ACCAAAAAAAAAAAAAAAAAAAAAAAAATAGGGAAGAAATACCCTTTTACTTAGAAATTAAATAAAACAAACAAAAAACATGTCTTTGATATTGTTTTCTTTGTATTTAGTCTCATTATTTGAACACTTTCAATGATCTCTGCAGATTTCCTTGAAAAATAAGGAAAAACCCCAATTTTTGGGGTTCATATAATTGAGGTTCTACTGTAATCAGATTAAATTTAATGTCTTATTTCACCAGTTTTTTTTTTTTTTTTTTTTTTTTTTTTTTTTTTTTTTTTTTTTTTTTTTT
>NW_007484370.1:0-292 GCF_000475195.1 Diaphorina citri
TTCCGTATAGAAGCCCAAAATGTATTTCAACATGGTACAGTAAACCTTGAGTTAATGCTTTTGGGAAAAAATATTGAAAGCTATCACAAATAGTCCTAGGCGTTAAAGTTCACAGGGGTGACCTACATGTCAACTAGCAAAAGAGCATCAGAAGAAGGTGGGTGGGCTCATAGCATGTTCTAAATTTAGTGTCAAGAGTTGTTGGTTTTGTGAATTTGTGATCAGCCAGTTTAGCTTGAAGGGAAAATCCTCTATTGCGAATCAGTGGGGGAGCTATTGCCACCATTCATGG
>NW_007484371.1:0-292 GCF_000475195.1 Diaphorina citri
CTATCTTGTGTCCCCCTTTTCTCTCCATTTCTTCCCTTAATTTGTGTTTTTCCTCCTCTCTTCCCTTATTTTTGTTTTTCCCCCTCCCTTCCTTTGTGTTTTCGCTTCCACAACCCTCTTCCTTGTTGCTGATTACTGAGTGAGAGTCTTTTTGCAAGGAGAGAGAAGAAATGGGGGGAAAAAAAAAAGGTATGAGAGAGAAGGGGGGAGGGATGGGGAGGAAAGAGAGAGAGAGAGAGAGAGAGAGAGAGAGAGAGAGAGAGAGAGAGAGAGAGAGAGAGAGAGAGAGAGA
>NW_007484372.1:0-292 GCF_000475195.1 Diaphorina citri
AAAAAAAAAAAAAAAAAAAAAATCGAGACTTTTGACTCTTGACCCCAAGGCTAAATTTTTTGACCAAACATCTACGTCCAAACGACCAAACATCTACGACCAAACGACCAAACATCTAATTAATAATAATCTACGTTCTCAGATAGACATGAATGTAAAAGAATGTGGATTGAATGAATGGGAAACCGGTTCCGAAGTACAATAGATGTACAATTTCTCATTTAGTCTGTCTACGTTTCACCATAAAATTCCAACGGTTTGTACGATTTTAATAAAAAATAATAATAATAAT
>NW_007484373.1:0-292 GCF_000475195.1 Diaphorina citri
AAATTTTATGACAACAGCTGACCCTACAAGTGTTTATTAATTCCAACAAAAAATGGTCACAGAGGTATCATGAGCGATACTATAGCGGGGAATAATATCGACGCATGCGCAGAGCGTTGCATTCTCAATAGCGTGGTTTATTAATATGAAAAACCCTGTTTAGGATCTACCCTCCCTGTAGTATTCGCTATAGTTTGGTTTATTAATACGGGCCTTAAATTACGATACTCTGATTCCAATTGATAAGTAATGGCTGACCCGTTGTTCGTTTTTTCATCATAAGTTTTATAAT
>NW_007484374.1:0-292 GCF_000475195.1 Diaphorina citri
TCACCAATCGAGAGATCTAAATTCTCTCCCAAAGATTCCAGGAAATCTAGCATAGCTTGAAACTTCTGAAAATACTTATGTTTCCCTTTCCGTCCCCATTCAGACAGTATAAAGTAAAGTTATGATCAACTTTTTGAAACTTCTCTTGGGGAAGATGACTGATCATAATCCCAATTACTAAAATCCAAATCAAGAACAGAATCCTTCATCTATTAATGCACCAATCTCGCTTTAAACCTCACACCATATCTGGCAAATACATTCCATGATTTCCATGTTCCAACCACATTGG
>NW_007484375.1:0-292 GCF_000475195.1 Diaphorina citri
AAAATGAATGGATAAAAAACATATTTTGACTGAAAAGTCCCTTTATTCCAGCACACAAAGTATTTTCAATAGACATACAAGTTTGTCCATCATCTAGCTGTATTTGGAAGGTGATGTTTTTTGAGGTGTAACAACCAAATACATACCACTCAATCCCACAGACATAGATCTAGCTGTATTTGGAAGGTGATGTTTTTTGAGGTGTAACAACCAAATACATACCACTCAATCCCACAGACATAGACTATCCTTTGTAGATTCCATCCCATAGACTCCACAGCTAATGTCAACT
>NW_007484376.1:0-292 GCF_000475195.1 Diaphorina citri
AGATTTTCAGAAATTCTCAGATATCCAGGATACAAGGTTCGATTCCGGAGATTCTGTCAAAATAGGACATTTTTCTTCTCCTCCTTCTTCTCCTCCACCTCCTTCTTCTCGTCCTCCTTCTCCTTCTTCTGCTCCTCCTCCTTCTTCTTCTTCCTCCTCCTCCGTCTTCTGGTCGTTAATCGAATCTTTCCATCTGCTTTAGACGTAGGCGAAAAAACGGTAGGCAAAATGAATTTTCATTTTTCATCAGGAAAGGAAATTGTAAATTATCTATTTTCACATTTTCTCAAAA
>NW_007484377.1:0-292 GCF_000475195.1 Diaphorina citri
ATTATTTTTCTTCTTCTTATGGCCAGTTTTTTTTCGGCTCTCTTCCCATGTGTGTTTTCCCTCTATTTCCCTCCCCCCTCTCTCTCTCTATCTCTCTCTCTCTCTCTCTCCCTCCCTCTCCCTCTAAACGGTTGGTTTCTTTTCCTTCTTTGATTCCTACTCGATTATATTTTCTCACTCTCTTCCCCTCCCTTTGCTGTTTCTCTTGACCCTCTCCCTCACTCTTTCTCTTGCCTCCTGTTCCTTTTGCTCCCTCTCTCTGTCTCTCTCTCTCTCTCTCTCCCTCTCTCTC
>NW_007484378.1:0-292 GCF_000475195.1 Diaphorina citri
GAAGAAGAAAGGAGAAGGGAGAGAAAGAGGAAGGATATCAGAAGTACACAAACCAACAATAACAAAGAAGAAAGAAGAAGAAGAGGAGGAGGTGAAAGAGGAAGAGGACAAGGGAAGAGGTGGAGAAGAAAGAAGGAGGAGGAGAATGAGTAAGGAGTGGGAGAGCAGGAAGATGTTGCTATAAAAAAAAAGTAAAAAGAAAGAAAAAAAATCTGGGAAAAAAAATAAAGTAAAGGAAATAAAAAATACAGGAATGAGAGAGGAAAATCACAGGAAATTCTTTTATTCAGTG
>NW_007484379.1:0-292 GCF_000475195.1 Diaphorina citri
ATTATTAGACTTACCAATTTAAATTCTAGCTGAGGGGGGTTTTTCCATTTACACATTTACACACCACTGACTTCGGTACTATCTACTCTTTGGTCGCCTTTTATCTTCTTTACTGTATCTTTTGTGTGCTTTCGGTGAGTCGTCTTTCCTTCTGAATTTCAAATGCTTCCCCACCCTCGTTTTAGAAGCTTGAAATACTTCGTTACCTACACGTATACATATAAGTCCAAGCAAGTAAAAGCTTAAGGGTTTAGAAGTTTAGAACACATTTTATTCATTAATGTTGGTATAA
>NW_007484380.1:0-292 GCF_000475195.1 Diaphorina citri
ACTACCGAGAAAATCCCCAAATGGGAAAGTCGGGAATTTTTCCGAACATAAATTTATAATTATATAATTATTTATGCGTCTTATTTATTTAATCAATTGACGATTTCAAATTTATAAGTAAACACAGAGTATAGGTACAACAAAAGAATTTTAATTATTAAAAAATATCGAAAGAAACTCAAATTTCGTGAAAATATCTTGAATAAAAGAAAACAGGCACTTCCAATGTATCAATTATCGACCAATTCAATCGATTAAATTTACGACTTGACCAAATGCGACATTGATGGAG
>NW_007484381.1:0-292 GCF_000475195.1 Diaphorina citri
AAACAATCGAAATAAACATATTAGTCTCTTAGGTAGGTAGGTGTACATTTAGGTAAGAGGTAGGTAGGTATACAGGTAGGTATGTTAACAGCAAACAATAAACAAAAGCTTAAAGCTAAGCTATATTCCGAGATCATACAGAATACCGGGTGATATGAGACAAAGCAAAATAGGAATCTCATACAGGGAGGAAACAAAGCGGGGAGGGGGAATCAAAGCAGATACTTTTGGGGTACCCTGTAAAACTGTGATGAAGGTTAGGTCATTATTGAAATGAATCATTTATTCAAAG
>NW_007484382.1:0-292 GCF_000475195.1 Diaphorina citri
GGAAAAATCCTACAATGCTGCAGTGAGCACCAAAGTTGTGACATAATAACACAAAGAAACTGCATTTACATTACATAAGTAATTATGTATTTCATCAAATTAATAGAATTGGGACTTGGGACTCTTGGGAGTGATTTGATTAGAGGATTTAGGAATGAAATCGGTCGGCGTTTTGGCCCTTTCTCACCTGACGTGAGTTTCATCCCATTTTATTCCGAATGTCCCTGTACGCAAGGTAACTTAAAAAATAAGAGTGTTCCCACTACGCACAACAGAGAGGCATATCATCGTA
>NW_007484383.1:0-292 GCF_000475195.1 Diaphorina citri
AGTCGACATCGATCGACGGCCGGTCGACTATGTGATGTGGACACAGTTTTAGATTTAGGTAAATCAGACTTCAAAAGATTGCATGCTGTTCGCCTCCAAATTTCCCCGTCATCTTTGATTTAATACCCATCTGATACCCAAGGAAAAGTGATACCCATCTATGAAGGTCTATCTAATACTATGCGATTACATATCCCATGATTCCACACTTGGCGAATTCACTTAGGTGTCTCCTGAAGTATTCGTGTTATGATTTATGAATAATGCCACCTCGCGTGCAAGTCTCGTGAGA